>NC_133618.1:490478809-490518809 GCF_048593235.1 Sminthopsis crassicaudata | reverse complement strand
CCCTCAAATTTTAGACCCTACATCTATCCTGACTGTAGCAGAAAGCTTAACAGCAAGTCTTCTGATGTGAGTTTATAGGCAGTGCCAGATGTTGTTAAGTAAATGGGAGGACCCTGGTGCCAATGTGTTACTAATTGTCCCTTCTGGCTGTGTCTGCGAGATTCCTGGGAACAGGCAAATCTTCAGATCGCTGCAAATGTTAATCTCCTTATACTTAAGATATCACATTTTCTTTGATGTTCTCAAACATGTTGACTCCTATCTTGGGTGAGCGTGCAGTCCAGACAGAGCTAACGGCATGTTTTGTCTGCCTCTGCCTCCAGGAGAGCCTAGCTCCGAATAGTCAATTCTACCAAAGACGCCTCCTTTGTGCTCCAGATGAATTCAGGTGAGGGGGCTGCAAGATGTGACCCTCCAAAGCTGCTCTGAATGGGCTGAATTCAGTCAGGGTCACATTCGGAAAATGCCAGAGCCCTGCTGGGGTGGAGTACATGAAACCAGCACTCCTGGATTCCTCCTGGAGAGTCAAGAAAAGGCAGAGAGGAAAAAAAGAGTTTGAAAGTATGGGATCATCCCCCCCTCATTCCTCCCCCATTCACGCTTGGACTGCTAGGTTTTAGTCTCACACTTGAACACTTTCCCACATTTTCTGGTTTTCCAAGACTTTGGAGTGATGTTCCAAACTTCTGTCCTAGTGCTTGTGTCCATGCCCTGAGCATCCTCTAATGCTAAGAATCACTAATTAATGCCCAAATGCCAGGTGAAAACAAATAAGCAAACAGATAGATGAATGAGTGAACAAAAATAAATAAAAAGGCCTATTTTCATGTTTTTGATTTGACGAAGTATTATGCTATGGGCCATAAAGCAAACTCATCAGATTCTTATTATTTTTTTAATTATAATGAACGGGAATTCCTAGAGGAGGTTAGCTCAGAAACCTGACTGAGGAGCCACCTCCTGAGGTTAGCCGAGAGGATGACTGACTGGCAGGCAGTGATTGGCATTCAAAAGTAAAGCTAGGACTCCTTGAATCAAGCAGACCGCTAATTTCCTAAAAATATCCCCTTATCACCTGAGTGGCAGAATAAAAAATTCTGTGGAAGTTTGTTAACATGTTTATAATCAGAGAGGCAAGGTTACCATTTCTCTTTTTCAGGTAAAGAACAGAAGCATTTGACTTGCCCAAAACGATGTGCCTGTGTGTCAGAGCTGGCTTTGGAGTCTTCTCTCCTCATCTAGAGATTTTTTTTCCTATACTATGTAGAAGAACTTTCACTACTTCCTTCTGTTGTTCTTGTTAAATAAACCCAGCATCTCTCCATGGCAGCTTCTTCTAGCCATGGTAGTGGAAGAGAGCATGTATTTATTTGTTCATTCATTCATTTACTTATTGTTTATTTATCTTATTTGTTCATTTATTTGTTCATTTTGCTGAGGCAGTTGGGGCTAAGTGACTTGCCCAGAGTCACACAGCCAGGAAGTGTTAAGTGTCTGAGGTCAGATTTGAACTCGGGTCCTCCTGACTCAAGGCTGGTGCTCTATCCACTGTACCACCTAGCTGCCCCAAAAAGAGCACTTATACCCGCAGTCCAAAAGCCTGGGTCCAAGTGTCATTTCAGCCACTTGATACTTATATTGACAAGTCATGTCCCTCCTATTGTTCCTTCTGTGTCTCTCAATTTCCTCAGGTATAAATTGAAGGAGCTGGACTAAATGTTCCCCAAGATCTCTTCCAGTTCTAACATGTTGTGATTCTGATTCTAAAATTAGAATCCGCCCCTGAAAGGATAGTACAAAAACTAAGGACAATGAGTTAGTGTTAAGAGTGTTAGGTGGGGGATAGGTTTCTGGGAAGGTAGTTGGTAAATTTCAAGCTGTCCCAATTTCCCCCACAAATACAACAAATTTGTGCCTCGAGGGAACATAGACTGATGAAAAATGGAAAAGACTTGGGGCAGAACACTGGTCCTCCTAATACAAGCTAAGAAGATGGGAAGATAACCTGGGCCAGCTGGACCTGGAGTTAGGTGGATTTGGCCAGAGTCTCAGCAGGAACCACAGGAACTTTCACCTCCCGGATTTACCTTCGAAGTAGGGGTCTAAATCAGAGAAGACTGAGGGAACATCGGCTGATTGGGAACACCAGGCCCAGTTGTGCTGCAGAGCTGAGGCCTTGGGCTCGAGAAGGAACGGGCACCCAGTGAGTGCAGAGGTAGCAGGGCAGGGACACTGCTGGCTGTGGGCACTTGCAGGAGGATGGAGTTCTTGGTTTAGGGTTTCTAGTCAGAGGGGAGAGCTGAAGTAAAACCAGAGACACCGTTCCCCCACACCTCAGGATTAGAGGTTCTTACACTAATACCTCTTATTAAAAAAAAAAAAAAAAAAAAAGAACCGGCTATGAAGAAAGAGCCCCATCATAGAAACATACTATGGGAACAGGAAAGATTGGGGTTTATCTTTAGAGAAGAACACTGAAGTAAAAAAAAAAAAAAAAAAAAAAAAAAAAAAAAGCTTCTACCCTAAAAGGAAACATTAAATGGCTCCCTGCCTGGAGAGAATTTATAGAAGAATTCAAAAAAGAATTTTAAAATCAAATGAGAGACATTGAGGAAAAAACAAAATAAATAAATAAATAAAAATCATACAAGAAAAACAAGATTGTGAAAAAAAATTTTACCAACTAGAAAAGGAAATATAGTTTCAAAGATGAAAATAATGTTTTAAAAATAGAATTGAACAAAGGGAAGCCAGTGAAGCTATAAAAGACCAAGAAATAACAAAACAGATTATAAAGAATAAAAAATAGGACAGAATGTGGAACAGATAAATGAGATATCTGGAGAACAGATCAAGAAGAGAAAATATAAGAATAATTGGACTGCCTGAAAGTTGTGACCAAAAAAAGGACCTAGACACAATAATGCAAGAAAATTGTCCTGAAGCCATAGAACATCAGAGAAAAGTAGAAATTAGAAAAAATTCACCAATCATCACTTCAACAAGATCCTTTATGGAAGACACCTAGGAACATTATTGCCAAATTTTAGAAACACTCAGATCAAAGAGAAAATTTTGCAAGAAACAAGAAAAAAACAACTCCAATGTGCTGGAGCTATAATTCAAATAGTATAAGATTTATCAGCAGCATAATAAAAGACCACAGGTCATGGAATCATCTACTGACAGTCAAAATAACTAGGCCTACGGCCGAACATATCATATTCAGCAAAATTATTTAAATATTGAACAAGAAAAAATGGACATTCAATGAACTTATAGATTTTCAGGACTTTCTGTCAACCAAACCGAACTTCATAGAAAATGTAACATATAAGAGCCAATATCAAAGATCAATTTCAAGGAACTCAACATGAACAAATTGTTTATATGTTTTGTTTTGTTTTGAACATGGGAAATGTATAGCATATGTTTAAGATTGACATCAATAATAGGGCAGCTCATAAGAAATATTGGAGCAGAGTTAAGGTAAAAATAGTAATTATATAAATAAGGTGCAGAGGAAGAAAGTACAGAGGCATTAAAGGGATGAGGAGGGCTTGTAGTTCTGAAAACCTGCTCACATCAGAAAAGGGTTAAATAGGCAACACCACATATATACTATGAAGGTTATAGCACCCTCCAAAATCTATAAAGAAATAAGGGGAGAGGGATGAGCAGACGGGGAAGCAAGGGGGCCTGAAAGAAGACAAAGGAAGGGATCCATGACAGGTTAGGAGCAGAATTAAAGCAAAGTGTCAGCAAGAATAGGAAAGATATGTGTATGTGTGTATATGTGGGGATATGTGTGGTGTGTGTATGTAGATGTTTATATAAATATATTCTTTTTTAACTATTGCCTGCTTGAGGGTGATGGGGGGATGAAAAGGGAAAAAAAGAATAAAGTAAAAAAGGTGCACAGCAGAGAACAAAAGAATAATACAAGGAGATAAAATAGATACTCATGAATATAGTTTCTTCTACTTTCTTGAACAGGCATTTGTTATTATACATTTTGAATCCTCCCTGATGTTCTGTTGGGCACATGACAATGTTCTCATTTGTTTTATTTTGCTTTGTATTCCTTTTCTTTTTTTTTTTCTTATTCTATTTCTTTAAATAAAATAAATGGGGGGGGGAGCATTAGGCCTTACCTAACAAACAAGTTGGCAAGCTCTCTGAGGGCAGGGACCCCATCTTCCACTTCTGTCCTCCTCCTTCCCTATCCTGCAGTGCCTAGCACAGTGTTGAGAACCCATTGGCAGCTCTGTAATATTTCCTAGTTAAGTAGCTCACGAGGACTCACCAGACCATGAGGAAACTGAGTCCTACATAGGTTAGGAGAAGGATTCCCTGATGCCATTTCTTTGCTGTTAGCGGAGGCTGACAAAACTTGGGAAGAAGAAGGCCCAAGGGGGGAGCTCTCACTCCAGGGGAGGGGTGTCCTATATATACCCGGAGTCTATTCTGTCCCTTCCAGACAAGACTGGCACCCATCCCATCCAGGTCCCCTCCCCGGCCGGGGCCCCAAGGCCCTTTCAGGCAGACGGGTTAAGTATAGTCATGTTCTGAGACCTTTATTTCAGTCCCATCAAAGAGCTTTCTGTTGCCATTCCAGTAAGGAAAATTAAAAGTGTGCAGAGCCGCACCAAAATCCCCAGCCAAGGTTTAAATAGCAGCACTAATGAGCATGTGTGCTGGTGAGGACGAGGCTTCCTCTTGCCCTTTCCATTTCTGGTGGCAGCGGGGCCTTCCGCACAGGCTGCCTCGGCCCCCTCGGTGATCTTGGTCAGCTCCATCTCCCAGTTTTGGCTTTACGGTTACAAAGCAGCCAGGCAGAAAGGATCAGGACATATTTGGCTCCAGGGAATTTTTACCAGTTTAGGGCATTGGCTCTATTCATATTTCCTAATTCCCCTCCCTAGGTTCCTCCTTTGTTATTGTCGTTCAGTCTGACTCTTCATGACCCCATTTGGGGTTTTCTTGGCAAAAACAGTAGAGTGCTTTGCCATTTCCTCCTCCAGCTCATTTTACAGAGGAGGAATCTGAAGCAAACAGGGTTAAATGATTTGCCCAGGGTCACACAGCTAGTGTCTGAGGTTTGAACTTCCTATCTCGAGGCTCAGTGCTTTATCCACTGCATTACTCATCTGCCCGGTTTCCCTTTACTTCTTGACTAAATGAAATTATAAAACAATAGACTGACAGTGCTAAAGGAACTTTAGAAAGCATCTGCCCTGATGAAGAATGGCACCCTCCTTTCTTCTACCACTTGCTCAGGGAAAAATAATCAAAGCACTGTTAGCATCGCTCCTGGCAAAGGTGTCACCATTTACTATTCTGTGCCTGTTCACAGCCATTGTAATTGCTTAGGAAAACTCCCTTCCTTCTATACCTACCTGATGCATGTTTCAGTACTCCCTTCAGCCTCTACTGCAAGCTCTTTGAGGGCAGGGACTATCTTGATTTTATCATCATAGTATCCAGCACTTTGCCTGGAATACTGTAGGCACTTAATGAGTGCTTGGTAATTCTTGGCTGGTTTTCATTTTATAGATGAAACAACTCAAAAGAGATTAAATGATGTGGCAAAAAGCCATCCAATCAGAACTCTGCTCCTAACTTCCCTATTTCTAGTGAGTATATTATTATCCTTGCAGCTGCTCTGGCTCATAGACTCAGTTATCTTTGACTCTCCCCATGTCCTTTCCCACCAAGTGCAATATTTCAAAACCGTAGATCCCACCTCAACAATATCTTTCATGCTCTTCCCCTCCTTTATAGACAATATTCTATGAGATGTGAAACTCTTTCCCCAACTATTACTATAGCTTTCTAACTAGACTTTTCCCCAAAAGTGATCTTCTTAAAAACATAGGTTCTGCCAGGTTATGTTCCTGATCACAAAGCTGCCAGTGAGCGGCTCCCCATTGTTTACAGGCTATTAAGCACCTGAGACACTTTCTCATCTATATGTTGTCTCTCCAAGCAAACTACCCCAAGTTCCAGATAACTCTGTGAATCTACATCTACTTTAAAAAACATATAGCTCACAAGATCCAATAGATATTTTCTTTTAATGATAAGCCAGAGGAAACCATTGGTCCAAAGCTTGTCATAATTAGAATAATTAGAAAAGGAGCAACAGAACATTTCTAGAAGGCACTATTCTAGATGCTTTACAAATATTATCTTAATTGATAAACAAAATAAAAAGTTATTATCAACTGACTGATTTTGCCTAAAAATATGTGGCCTTTCTCACAAATATCCCATAGTCAGTAGAAAGAGTAGACATGCTTGGGGAGCCCAAGAGGAGGGGCACCCATGCATGGTACACAAGTGACCTGGTGATATGCCTCTGTAAATACAGAGCCAGTCCAACCCATAGAACTTCAGCAGCCGGCTTCAGAAATGATGAAAAGTAAATCTTCTCACTGAGGAGCCAAAAGGACCGATGACTCAATAGCAGCAAAGCCAGAATTGGGTGTGCATACAAAAGATGAAGCTGACAATCTCTCATTCTCTTCTATGGTGGGTTTTGTTTTGTTTTGTTTTTCTGTGATGATTGCTTTGAGCAATTAGGCATTAGGTGTGGGAAATTGGACACTTCTCCCAATCAGCCAAATGGTACCTAAGTTTCTTATGCATTTATCCTTTCCTGATTTGGGCAATTGGGTATTCTGAGAAGGTAGCACCCCAGCTGAGTGATGAGATGGGAAGTCCATCAAAACCTTTAAAGAAATCTTACTGACCACCAGAGCCAATAGCAGTCATAGCTGAGTCTGGAGAGGACCCTGAGAACGAGATTAGTGACATATTTGACTCAGCTCAGCAGAAGACTGCCCTCTCAGACAAGATACTATATTCTATTAACCCAACGAAACAAGCTAGAAGCAAACAGCGGGGATTCTGTAAAGAAAGAAAAGGATTCCCAGGACTAGGAGTCTCCAGGTATTCCTTGCCCCTGAATATTCCATACACATATGTATCATTACATTTATACTTTTAAGTTTAAGCCCATTCTCCCCCAAGGACCTCACTCAAAAGGAGATAGTGTGCCCACTTTTTGGGGAGAATGCATTTCACTATTGTTCTTGATAAACCTTCTCAGCATAAATCCTTTTGTAAAAACTAATTGACATCAACTGATTGATATAGGGGAGCACACTGGATGAGGGTCTGTAAATAAAAAACACCTCAACACCTCAACACTTCAGGGTTAACCTCTAAAACCCTGAGGAAAGAAATGGTTAGTTTTCTTCTGGGGCCTAACTTTTCAGTCCTGTATGAGTCCAAAGTGAGCCCCAAGGGCATGCTAAATACTTGTGGCTAGGCTTTGCCCCACTCTACCCCAATGCCCTGGGAAAATAAAATCTCCTAAACTAGGGATTTAAAATACTCTACAATCTATGAAGAAACTAGAGTAGGTAAGGAGGAAACCAAATTATCACTTTTTGTAGATAATATGATGGTATGCTTAGAGAACGCCAAAGAATCTACTAAAAAGCTATTAGAAATAAACTACAACTTTAGCAAAGTTGCAGGACACAAAATAAATCCACATAAATCATCAGCATTTTTATACAGCACTAACAAAATCCAACAGTAAGACATACAAAGAGCCATTTAAAATAACCGTTGATAGTACAAAATATTTGGGAATCTATCTGCCAAGGGAAAGTCAGGAACTGTATGAGCAAAACTACAAAACACTTTACATACAAATAAAGTGAGATCTAAATAATTGGAAAAATATTAAGTGCTCTTGGATAGGCCAAGCGAGTATAATAAAGATGACAATACTGAAATTTCTGATGATTACCTATTTATTTAGTGCTATACCAATCAAACTCCTAAAAAACTATTTTACTGACCTAGAAAAAAATAACAATTCATATGGAAGAACAAAAGGTCAAGAATTTCAAGGGAACTAATAAAAAAAAAAATCAAACGAAGATGGCCTAGCTTACCAGATCTAAAACTGTATTATAAAGCAGCCATCATCAAAAGCTTTGGTACTGGCTAAGAAATAGACTAGTTGATCAGTAGAATAGGTTAAGTTCACAGGACAAAATAGTCAATAACTATAACAAACCCAAAGACCCAGCTTTTGGGATAAGAATTCACTATTTGACAAAAACTGCTGGGAAAATTGGAAACTAGTATGGCAGAAACTAGACATTGATCCACACTTAACATTGTATACCAAGATAAGATCAAAATGGGTTCATGATCTAGACATTAAGAATGAGATTATAAATAAATTAGAAAAACATAGAATCGTTTACCTCTCAGATCTATGGAAGAAGGAATTTGTGACCAAAGAAGAACTAGAGATCATTATTGACCACAAAATAGATAATTTTGATTATATTAAGTTAAAAAGTTTTTCTACAAACAAAACTAATGCAGACAAGATTAGTAAGGAAGCAATAAATTGGGAAAACATTTTTACGTTCAAAGATTCTGATAAAGGCCTTATTTCCAAATTATATAGAGAGCTGACTCAAATTTATAAAAAATCAAGCCATTCTCCAATTGATAAATGTTCAAAGGATATGAACAGGCAATTTTCAGATGAAGAAATTGAAACCATTTCTAGTCATATGAAAAGTTACTCCAAATCACTACTGATCAGAGAAATGCAAATTAAGAAAGCTCTGAGATACCATTACACACCTCTCAGATTGGCTAAAATGACAGGAAAAGATAATGACAACTCTTGGAAGGGATGTGGGAAAACTGGGACACTGATACATTATTGGTGGAATTATGAAGGAATCCAACCATTCTGGAGAGCAATTTGGAGCTATGCTCAAAAAGTTATCAAACTATTCATATCCTTTGATCCAGTAGTGTTACTCCTGGGCTTATATCCTAAAGGAGGGAAAGGGACTCACATGTGGAAACATGTTTGTGGAAGCTCTTTTGGTGTAGCTTTAATGAATGTTCATGAATTGGAGAATGGATGAATAACTTATGGTATATGAATGTTATAGAATATTATTGTTCTGTAAGAAATGACCAGCAGGATGATTTCAGAAAGGCCTGGAGAGACCGATATGAACTGCTGCTGAGTGAAATGAGCAGAAACAGGAGATCATTATACACAGCAACAACAAAATTATACGATGATCAATTCTTCAACAATGAGGTGATTCAAACCAGGTCCAATTGTTCAGTGATGAAGAGAATCAGCTACATCCAGAGAGAGGACTGTGGGAACTGAATGTGGGTCACAACATAGCATTTCCACTCTTTCTGTTTGCTTGCATTTTTGTTTTCTTTCTCAGGTTTTTTTCTTTCTTTCTAGATCTGATTTTTCTTGTGCAGCAAGATAATTGTATAAATATGTATACATATATTGGATTCAACATATACTTTAACATATTTAACATGTATTGGACTACCTGCCATCTGGGGATGGGGAAGGAGGGGAAAAGTTAGAACAGAAGGTTTTGCAAAAGTCAGTGTTGAAAAATTACCCATGCGTATGGGTTTTGTAAATAAAAAACTATAATAATAAAAAATACTCTACAATCTAACTTCCCAATTTGCCTTTACAAGCTTATATACTTATTCCCTCTCATACAGTCTCTCTTCCATCCCAATCGGACACAGCTTTGGCCAGTCTTCCTTATTTCTCCCATGTCCTTGTTTTTACATTGATGAACCCTCATACCTACAAGAGTCTCCCTTCAGATTGCTGCTCCTGGGATTAAGAATTATATAATAATGAAAAGAGAGAATAAATAAAATTCACATAGTAAATTGAGGACAGACTCAGATTTCACAAAACTATCCCTTAATCATTAATCACATTTCCCCTTGACTTTAAGAGTTTCAATTCATTTAATTTATGTTGGTGGTGACAATGGTTTAATACTGAAATGTGACAGCCAGTCCCTGAATGTCTTGGGGACTGATAGTGGAATTATTGTGAAGTGAATGATGTCGAATCAGTTTACTGGGGGTGAGAGAGAGTATGCCTTATGTTTGTGTCTGAGTCAGCATCCATGTATGAGGAAGAATGACTTGAAATTACACAATGTGAGGGTGTGGTTAGCTTGGGACCCCTTAAAGTAAATGTCAAGTCCAACTTCTTAAGCTTTAACTGAGACCCAAAGAGGTTGAATGACTTGCTAGGTCCTTGACTGTGAGAGTACAGAAAGAGGGAGGTACTGGGATTGGCAAAAGCCGGCCTACTTTACTAGTGCTTTGATCCCCAAGAATGTGAGTGGTTTGAGGTCCTGGTGCCCTTTCACAGAGCAACATTGCATTTTGGGGACTGTGATGACAGGTCTCTAACAGATGCAGCTATTTCACTGGCAGAGTTCTGAAGCCCCAGGAATCTCTGCACAAGAACAAGTAACATTGGGGAAAAGGCCAATGGATCTGGACATGAGCATAATTAGTAGCAAATGGGAAGTTCGTGTTTGTGAGTGTACGTGAAAGTATGTGTATGTGTAGTGTGTATATGTTTCTTGGAGTGAAGGGGATGGGATTCTTGTCTTCTGCCTGCTGACATTATCTTCCTTCAAGGCCCAGCTAAGGTGCTACCTTCTCCATGAATCATGTCCCAATCCCCCATGTGGAAGTGATCTCTCCTTTTCTGCTTAGTCTTACGGGCCTTTGCTCTTTCTTTTACCCTTATCATTTTAAACCTTTCATCCTGTTCCCTTTATTAGATTGGAAGCTCATTGAGTTCAGGCCTTTTATCTTTTTATTAGTAATATTTCTATGTTCCTATGTTTTCAGTTAGAAAAAAAAAATTATTAAATGCTTACTTACCGTGTGCTGGCATCCAGCACAGTGCCTCAAGCATAATGGATGCTTGAAAAATGTTTATTGAAACCAGTTTCAATGAATTCCAATAATATTTAATAGTGCAATTGTTCCAATATGAATCTTCTGACAGAAAGTCTAGTGTTCTTCCTGCTATACCACACTTGTAGAATAATTACTGATATTTATTTGGGCCTTTAAGGTTTGCAAAACGTTATTCATGTGTTATCTCAGTCAAGTAGGTAGGGCAGATATTCTTTCATTCTGGCTCAGAGAAATCAATGACTTGCCCATAGTTATAAAACAAGCAACATCAATGACTAGAATCAAACTCAAATCTTTTAAGTCCACTGCTCATATCACTACACCATACTACTAAGAAAAGGAATTGGCCAAATAATGATACCAGGGAATATATGCAACTAGCCAAATAATGTTGGTATAAAGACCTATTATTCAATCAGGCAACTTCATTATTATAATTCCTGGTTATTTATCCTATTAGTGAACATCCTGTCTTATCATAGACTTTCTCCTTGAAACTCCAAATTCCTATGTGCATTTTATACAATGGACTCCAATTTATCCTTCATTTTTATGTGCAGAGGCGTCTAATTAAAAATTGAGGTCAAATAAGTAATTAGCCTTAAAAATTAAATAGAAACAGAACCACAATTCATGAATCTGCTAATTGTTCTTCCCTGCTGTGGAGATTAGACAGCATTATACCATTATTAGGAGACTTGAAAGATGTATTCTCACTATCAAAGCTTGATTTGTTCTTTCTTCATCAGTTCATGTTTGTAAACACTTCTCAGTTTTCACTATTTGGTTATTTTTAGAATAAATGATTAGTGTGATTAAAATGTTTAATAACGATTCAACTACCAAGGAATAATAATAAATATAAGAACAACAACAATAGTAATATAAAATAACAAATATTTCTTAAGAGTCTATTACGAGCCCGGCACTGTGATATTGTTGTTCAGGCATTTCAGTTATGTACAAACTCCATTTGGAGTTTTCTTGGCAAAGATACTGGAGTAGTTTGCCATTTTCTTCTCCAACTCATTTTACAGATAAGGAAACTGAGACAAATAGGGTTAAGTGACAGATTTGATTCGAACACAGGAAGTTGAGTCTTCCAGACTTCAAGTCCTGTGCTAAGTTCACAGCATCACATACCTGCCCCAGGCACTGTGATAAGCCCCGATTTTTTACATTTCACATTTAAGTGGTTTTCCTCACAACAATCCAGAGGGGTTTCTTTTCATTTTATAGAGGAGGAAGCTAAGATTCATAGGAGTACAATGATTTCTATAGTCTTATACCAGAGAGTAAGTCCTAAGACCAGAGGGTCTCAACCCTAGATTGAACGTGTTTCTTCCATTCCAAATATAGTATCTCTTCCATAATTCTACACTCTTTTAGGTAAAATAAAAATGTGTCATGGAGTGTCAAAATGCATATCAGTCTTTTGTAGACACCTTTGTAGGTTAATTAGAAGGTCCTCCAGGGCAGGGACCTGGTATTTAGTTGACACTTCACAAATAAATATCTGTGGATTGATTGATTGACTGACTAGTAGTATGGGAGGTTTGGGTCTGTGTTTGAGGAAACAAATATAGAAGAAATATATTCCATTCAGAATAATGGGAAATGTCCCTGGTTCTGGAGTAGAGAACCAAAGCTTCCATCTCAGCCTGTCTACCTGTATGACCTTGGAAAAATCATTTAGACTCTCTGGGATTGTGTTTTTCTCCAAAAGAGGGGAAAACAAGGGAGAACGGGAACTTAATGACAAACTAGATCATCCCTAAGATATCTTCTACTTTTAAATTCTATGAAACAACTGATAAAGGAATATTTCTATGAAGACTTCTGTAGGATCCTGCAGCTATGCATTATTTTTCAGACTGTGGTAAACCAATGGTGGTCTGTGAGGGTCTTTTAAGCTATTACTGAGGCCAAAGGCAGGATATGGTAGTGCTAGGGCAAGTTTCACCCTGGCCAGGAGGAAAGAATAGAGAATTGTTTACTCTGAGTGACTCTGCAGTTGGAAACTCACCAATTTCAATTTGAGAGCCTTAGGCAGAGTTACCAAGCTTTTGTTTTTGAACAAGAGGATATGATGGGACGCTACCATTTCTACCTCCAAACTAGGCAAGAGAAGGTCCTCGAGGGTACCTTCAGACACAAAGTGCTAGGAACGGAGGGAAACCGATGATGAGAAAACCTCCCTGAAGGAGGTCACATCTGGCTGATTTTCTCTCCTTCATTCCTCCCTCAGACCCCAAGACTCTTCTCCCACCTCCTCACAACAGGCCATTTCTCCAGGCCTTATCTCTGCAGAATCAAATGACCAGAATTAAGCAACAGAAAAAGTAGATCAAGTGATGCTGCCTCCCTCCCCTCCTGGATGACCCTTCCCCAAAGGGAAATTTCCATTTCAATTTGCCTTCTCAACTTTTCTCAGTGTTTTGATTTTGTCCTTAACCCATTCTACCTAGTGTACTTAATTGTGTATCTTATATGTCTTTCTATTGGACTATAAACTCCTAAAGGGCAAGAAGTGTACTTTTTTTCATCTTTTGTACAGTCAGGGCTAAGCCCAGGATTCTGCACACAATAAGTACTAAGTAAATTTTGTTTGATTAGAATTGAATTGTTTTTCCCACTGCAACAAGTCTTCATCAGACCCCCTGTGAATTTTAATCTCCGTGGCTGGATCTCTGCAAACATTCATTTCCTTTCATTTCATCTAAACCTTACTAGAGAATTAAGAGGGAAGCTAACATATGCAAAATAAGACAAAAAAGCTTAAAGTTCCTGAGTTTATAACATCTAACTTTATCCTAGTTGGTAAAGTTCTAATTTTACCTGACATCTCTTTAAATATCAGCAACAATAAAGAACATTTCTACAACTAAGAAAGAAATGAGTAATTTCTTCACATGAAGGATGAAAGAAAGGGAGACTACTTCTGTTTGAAAATAAAACACAATCTTAGCCTGGCATTTAAGGCCTTCCACAATCTCCTTTAGTCTACCTTTGAAAACTCAGTTCACATTAGTCTCCTTCCCACACTCCAGATTCCAGCTCAACCAAACTATTAGTTGTTCCCTTATCTTGCATTGAACTCTTCTGCCTCTGTGCATTCATGGAGGTCATCCTCTCTGTGCCTAGAAAGCATTCATTTCTTATCTCTACTTATTAAAATTCTCCAAGGCTCAGCTCTTGCTCCCTCCTCCATTAAGCCTTCCCTGATATTCTCAGCTAAATGTGAGCTCTCCCTCCTGAAATTTTCTTATAATACATTAGTTCTCCTTTACCCTTTTATCATACTTTTCTGTGTATATACATTAATCTTCATCTCCCATTCCAGGACAGTGTCATTTCTCTCCTCCCCATCCCCAATTTTTGTATTTAGAGTGCCTGAAACAGTGCTTTGCACCGCAGGTGCTCAATAAGTGGTGATTAAATTTAATATTTGCAGAGAAAAGAGGGAAGAAGGTTGTGGAACATTAATGATTTCATATAAACTGAGAGCCATGGAACATTGCCCTTTATTTTATCAAAGGACTGCCATACTGAGCAGAAGGGGAATCAGGACTGCATCAGCTGAGTAGGAAGTAGCTGTCAGAGTCAAGGCAGTAAAGGGGAAGAAGTGAAGATCTGATTTCTGACACCAGAGAGGAAAAAAAGAAAAGAAAAGAAAAGAAAAGTTAATCAGAGACTTCCTTTCTACTCCCTGATGTTTGGAAAGCTTCAATAAGGCTTATAATACAGAGAAATACGAAGTAAAAAGATCTCCAAATCAAACTTAAGTTCTTTTCTCTTTGCCTCTTACTTTAGCTCCAATCTATCTTGTATTTGACTGCTCTGAAGAAATATAGATAGATAGATAGATAGATAGATAGATAGATAGATAGATAGATATGACGGATGGATATGTATATATTGACACCATTTTGTATATATAACTGGTGACTGCTTAAGCCCTTGTGATCATGTGCATCCTTCTTGATTTCATGCACATCCTTATGAACATGATGAGTACTTAGGTATTCAATGGTTGCTTCTAATCTCTTTGCCAAGTGGTGAGGAAAGATTTTTTGATTGCCTCATGAACTAAAAATAAAGATACATACACAAAAGCCCAACTACTCCATCTTGTTCTCCTTCCAATCTGGTTGTTTTCAAAAAAGGATATAATTGCATGGCTTTATTTTTGTGTTTTATTGGATCCATTCTTTCCTACATTAGAAGAAAAGAGCATTGAAGACAGAACTGCCTTCAACCTTGTGAATTTCAAAAGGTAAGAAAAAAGAATAATGAGAAGTCCAATGACAAGAGGCCACAACAGAGTTGTCCTTAGCCTAGCAATGGATTATCACTCAAAGGCTGGTTTCTGCAAGCAAGAGAACCATTTTGTCCATATTTGGAAGTGAACTTGGTAGAACAGATGCTTCATACCAACCAAGTTAATTCTGAACCCACATTCCCAAGAAAGCATGTGCCTTGAGATGCAAAAAGATATGCTTGTACTTCTGATTTTGTTATAGCTTCTCAATAAATATCCCTTTTGTAAAAACTAATTATTAATTGATTAATAATACTGGAGTTCCTTTTTGAAGTAGCAATGAATTAGAAATTGAATAAGTGCCCATCAATTGGAGAATGGCTGAATAACTTGATATAGGAATGCAATGAAATATTATTGTTCCATAAGAAATGATGAGCAGACTGATTTCAGAAAAGCCTGGAAAGGCTTACATGAACTGATGAGCAGAACTAAGAGAACATTGTACACAATAACAGCAAGATTATAAGATGATCAACTATGATAGACTTAGCTCTTCTCAGCAATACAGAATTCCAAAACAATTCCAATAGGCTTGGGATGGAAATGCCATCCTCATCCAGACAGAGAATTATGGAGCTTGAATGTAGATTGAAGCATATTATTTTTACCTTTGTTGTTGTTTGCTTGCTTTTTTTCTTTTTTGTACTTCTTCCTTTTTGTTCTAATTGTTCTTTCATAACATGATTAATATGGAAATATGTTTAAAATGATTGTACCCACATAACTTGAATCAGATTGTTTGCTATTTTGGGAAGGGGATAGGCAACAGAGAGGAAGAAACAATTTGGAATTCAACATTTCACAAAAATGAATGTTGAAAACTATCTTTATATGTAATTGGAAAAATAAAATACTATTGAGAAAAAATAATAATAGTGGAGTTTTAATCACTGGGCCAATCACTGAAAAAAAAATTATTATCTGGAGATGGATTTTGGGGAGAACACGAGAATAGGAGCTTGAATCCATAGCATGAGGAAAGACACACATACCCTGAGGTATCTCCACATTACCCAAGCTACCATTGCCTATAGGACTATTAACACATAAATGCATATGGGAGTTGAACTAAGAAGCCTTGAGTATATATAGGCCACACATTTTTGTTATATATTTATACATACACACACACACACAATTTATAATTGTACACTTGGCCTTTGCAATAAAAATGTAAAGTCAGTGTGAGTCAGAATTTTCTTTCTCTTTTTTTTTTTTTTTCATCAGTTTCCCCAGCATCTAGTATTAGGCCTGAAACATAATAGGTACAGCAAATGTTTGCTAATTGATTGAAGACAAGTAATATAGACTGGTAGAAGAATAACTGTCAACAAAAACTTCCAACCTAATTTTTCCCACCCAAACACTACTAGAGCTTTCTCACACACACACACACACACACACACACACACACACACACACACACACACACACAAGACCTTCATTACTAGACCCCACTCTTATGTGACTTTAACCACTATTTAAAAATCAATTATTTAAAAAATTCACTAAGAATGTTTGAAACCAAGGATATGAACGATTTTCAGATGATGAAATTCAAGCATCTATAGTCATATGGAAAAATGCCCTAAATCACTATTGACTAGAGAAATGCTAATTAAAACAGTTATGAGGTACTACCTCAGACCTCTTAGATTGGCTAAGATTATAGGAAAAGATAATGATAAATGTTGAAGGGGATGTAGGAAAATTGGGACACTAATGCATTGTTGATGGAGCTGTGAAATGATCCAATCATTATGAAGAACAGTTTTTAACTATGCCCAAAGAGCTATAAAACTGGCATATCATTTGATTCAGCAGTGCTGCTAGTCAGTCTGTATCCCAAGGAAATCATAAAGAAGGGGAAAGGATCCACATGTGCAAAAAAATATTTGTAACAGCTCTTTTTGTAGTGGCAAAAAATTGGAAAACGAGTAGATGCCTATCAACTAGGGAATGGCTGAACAAGTTATAAAATATGAAAGTAATGAAATATTATTATTCTATTAAAAGCTGAACAAGCTGGTTTTAGAAAGACCTGAAATGATTTACATGAACTGGTGCTGAGCAAAACAAGTTGAACCAGGAATACAGTGTACACAGTAACAGCAAAATTGTGTTATGATAAATTATAAGAGACTTGGTTCTTCTCAGTGATTTAGTGATCCAAGGCCATCCCAATAAACTTTGGATAGAAAATGCGGAGAATGAATGCAAATCATTGCTATGTTCACTATTTTTTTTTCCTTTTTCTTTTTTTTTTTTTCTCTCATGACTTTTCCCTTTTGTTCTGATTTTTCTCTCCCAATATGATTATAAAGAAATGTATATTTTTAAAAAAAATAGTGTACATGTATAATCAAAAAAATAAAAGAAATGTTAGAAAAAAAGTTTGAAACTTCCTCTGTCTCTGCTGGTGGTGGATGAATTAGGCAGCTGAGCAGGACACTACACATACAATTAGAGATTCTCAGCAGGGATCTAACCTAAAATTTTCATTTTACAAATCAGAAAGTAAAGTACAGTTGAGTTTAAATAAGTTACCTAAGGACAAAAACTCAGTAAGTATCAGAGACTCCTATTCTTTGATCCAGTGATCCCGTCCTTCAGCATCAAACACAAAACACAAACAAACTAGACACAGCATTTCTCTGCTGTGGCCATTTTCTTTGGGTATTCCCTATGACTGAAATGTTCTCCCTACTCAACCCCACCTACTGATCTCCTTGCCCTTCCTTTTAAGTCAAAACTAAAATCCTCTCCCCATTTTTTCTTAATTCCCCAACTCTTCTTAATTCCAGTGTTCCCCTCTGTTTATAACTTGTTTGCATATATTTGTACCTTGTCTACCCATTGTCTTTATGTCTTTGTGTATCCCTAGTGCTTAGCATAATGTCTGGCACATAGTAGGCATTTAATAAACGTTGATTGATTAAAACCTGACATTTGACTCAAAATCCAATTTTTTTTTCCCTACTGCCCAACATTGCTACTAAGTGATCCTTGAGATCTTCTCATTGTTCTAATCCCTTCACTTTAAAGATGAGTGTGAAACCCAGAAAGGGTTGTAATTTTTTCAAAGTCACAGTAAATGTGGCTAAAACACAATTCAAATGGGATTTCCAATCTAATGGTCATTCTATTATACTACAATGCCCTTGGTAGAGTCAAGGAAATTGGGAGGAAAGAGGTTACAGACAATGAAGGCTACTTCATGGCTTTACAAAAATAAGTGCACGTTTATTTTAATGACAGAAAGTCTCCCTGCATGGTACATAGAATTGGGGAGTTGGGAAGAACAGGAAAGCAGAGCCAAAGAGATGTTGAGTTTAGTGGTTCCAGCCCTTTAAGAGATTGCCATGGTAGTCTGGAATTAGAAGACTGAGTTCAAATCCTACTTCTCAGTATCTTTGTTATCTCGGGCACTGAAACTCTCCAGACTTCAGTTTCTATTTCTGAAAAATGAATTGAACTATGGTGACCTTTAAGGTCCCTTCCAGATCTAAATCTATGGATACCTCCGAAGTTTAAAATCAGAAGCTAAAATCCTTAAAATAGATTAAAATTATCTTTTCGTGTATTCTACAAGGCCAAAGTGGAGGAGAGGGAAAGAAGAAGGAATCATCTAGTAATTTTTTAATTAAGAAAGAAAAAACTTAGCGATCATCAGGCTCAAACTCCTTTTTTCATCCAGGAACAAATGGATATCAAGGGAGGTGAGGTGATATGTTCACTTAGTGGCAAAACCAGCTCTTAGAATCACTTGGTTTTCACTTCTGTCCCAGTTATCCTTCCACTACAATATGTAGGCCCTCTTTGATCAGGCTACAGGAGAACTGAAACTAAATGGACTGTCCAAGATTCAGGCCCAGCTGGGAAAAACCCAGAAAGAAGCAGAACAAGGGAGGGTAAGGCAAGTAGAAGCTGGGGAGCTATCCCGACTAGTTGTACCCTTTCCCAGCTCCCATGTCTCACCCAGACAAACACAAGTTCCTCCCCACCCTCCATTAGTGTTGGGGGGAAGAAGGCAAGGGGTCTCAACCATCAAGAAGGAGAAGGATTTGTGCACGGGGGAATGGAGAGTGTGACCTTGAGGAGATTTTCCAGAGGTCATCACTCGTCAGATCTTTTCTTCCTTCCAGAAAGGTCAAACATTTTAACGCTGGGTCGATGGGAAGCTCCTTACAAATCCTGTGTATTGATCCCTGAAGCCTCCTAGAAAGGAGAGCAGACATTTGCATCACAACCACTTAATTTTAATTGCCCACATTAGAGTCATTAAGGCCCCAAACTGCCCCTTCCTGATGTCGTACCCTGACCCCTTCGGGTTCCCTCACGTTGGCCTGCGCAGCGGGGCACCCAGAGATTTTCTAGGAGCTGGCCAGCGGAGCCGGACACCTCCGACTTTAGAGCAGGGCTGCTGACGAAGGATTTCCTTGGAAGTTCAAGGGTTCCGGATTCCGACGCTCACCAGTCCCTGTCTGCTGCACTCTGGGGTCCTTGGGTCCCTACCAGTTTTAAGAAGCTTCATCCGGGAGGTGTTGGAATCCAGCCCCACCCACCGCCACAGGGCGAGGGGTCCGGGAGGGGAAGCAGGAGCCCTGGGAGAGGGAAGAGGAGCTGGTGGAGAAGGAGCACTGCAAAGACAGGAGAATGTAGAATTTGATCCAGAATCGTCTGTCCTAGTGGGAGCTTGCCCCGTTGGTTTTCTGGAAGGTTCAGGGTTTTGAGTTCTGGGGCAGAACTTTAGGCCTCTCTCCGACCATTCCACCCCAGTGCAGGGCCTGGGGTGGGGGGAGTTCCACTGCCCCTGTTTGATGAGCAGCGACCAATAAATTCATTAATCATCATTTTATGCCTCATCAAACACTTTCCAAGTCCCTCCATGGGAGTTATACAAATTAGCTCTTGAAAAGACAGTAATTTCAGTTTAGCGAGGTATAAGTGCTTTCTGATTGTCTCTGCGTGCAGGCCTACCCTGACAAGCCAATTCATCAGCGCGTTGGGGATGTGGAGCCGTGGCAAGGGCGAAACATCACTCTTCGGGACCGGCGCAGCTGCAGGGCCCGAAGGCTCCGGGGTCTAGGGCCCGATCGCAAATTGGCCACAGCTTTGCGATCTTTGTCTCTGTTTCCTTCCCTTCCCCGCCCTACCTACATTTTCTTCTTCCTCAGGCTCTCCAGTCCCAGGCTCTCTAAATAGAAGTAAAAAGGAGGGGAAAAACCCCAAAACTTAAAAATCAGAAGGTAAATCTGGAATCCGAAGCCGTCACAACCGCATAGTCTAGTTAGCTTTCTTGGCTTCTTTCCCTCACGTTGTTTGAGGTAAGAGTAGTGTCTTATTGAAACTTGTCCCTCCAGGGCTGGGCACAGTCTCTGCACACAGTAGGCACTGACGTTCCAGCGCGGTGGTTGTTGGAAGCTTCCTCCACTGCGGGGAAGGCTGTGTACCCTGCCGGAGTGGACCAAGATGAAGTGAGACGTGAAATCTGTGGTAAGCTCCCAGAAGAACAGAACTCTCGACCTCTTTAGAGAGGGAGTCCCGGCCGAAGTCTGCGTTTCGTCCCTTTGGGGGATCTGGGCTTGCAGGCCCGTTATCTTGTTTGTAGAACTGTGCGGGGGGGCCTATTATTGAGCCTTTGTTGAGTTCTGAAGGAAGCTGGGGTCTGAATGCGAGTAGCAATAAGTTAAGAGAGCAAGGAAGGGGGAAAGTTTCCAGGATTGGGAGCGAGTAATAATATTCCTTTAGTTTACCAGTCGGTAGAGTCCAATTCTTCTGAGAAGGCGAAGGTTCCTGTCTCCAGATTTCATTAATAAAAAGGGCCAGCGTCCCACCTCAATTCGAGTCCCAACTCATCCGAGTCCCTACTTTGGGCCCTTTACCCTAAGAACAGAGCCAGGAAGTCGAATCTCAGGAATTCAACTCCCCTAGCTCTTCCACTCCCACCTTTCATTAGTTTTCCCTCCACAAAGTGCCGCATGCTTCGGAAAAATAACTTGGCAAACGGGAAGCCGTTTATCTCTTTTATCTTGGGGCCCTATCCAATTAAATAAGTGCACATTTACATTTGCATCCATCAGGCGGGAGCGCAGAGAGCCTCGGGTTTGCTCCGAGCAAATAAAAGCAGATTTCAGTATCAGTATCATCCGGGCGCAGGAAATGAACGCGCTCCCTGCGCCTGCAGCGCGGCCCGGGCTGGCGCGCAGCTTGCAGATGAACCCTTCTCCCGACCTGGGCAGACAGACAGACTGAGGGACCAGGATGACGACTGGAGAGGAACGGTCAGAACTCTGGGTCCGCACCACACATTCGTTTGGGCATCTCTTGAAATCTCCGCTCATATACCAAGTGTGTCCTGCTATTCAAAGCTTTAAGGTCTCCAACCCAAATCATGTTAGGACAAAAATGAAGTCACTTCTAAAACCCGGGGTTCCCACGGACGCCCGTGGAGTCATTGCAAGATTCCTAGCCAGATACAGGACTTGGGGGTGCTGCGGGCGATGGGGGGGAGAGAAGGGGTGTTACTCCTCAGGCTCAAAACCCGTGTCGAAGGACGAATTAGAGGATAGGAAATGGTTGAGATTGAGGCCCAACGGCGCTGTATTTCTCTCCCAAATCCAGGATAACAGTGAGTTGACTTTGAGCTCCACGAATCAGTCCTATTATCTGTTGGTTTTGGCTCCGTGGAGAAAATTAGGTAGTACGAAGCATTAAATCCCAGGTAAAACCTGATAGAAGCACTAAAAAACACACTTAAGCGAAGTTCCCTGTCGAGTATGGGACAGAGTTTTCTAAAAAGGTTAGCGACCCAAAGAGCTCGGGCCTTTCCACAAAGGAAGTAGAGACTAAGCTTTACTCGCTTTGAGCCACCGGAGAATATCTCTCATGTCCACTGCCAGATAAAAGGAGGGAGCCAGGAATTTGGGGATGGTCAGGGAGCATGGTGGTTTTCCACCTGTAGCCACACGTCTACACCACAGTTCTGAAAAAGCATCTCATGGGAGGAAGACCCTACCTATTCTGACTCACGTTTGTGCGAGGTTCGCCAAAATGCATTTTCCCCCAAAGAGAGAATCCAGAGGACAAAGGAGGGTCGAGGAAATAGAGATTCTGAAACGCTTCCTTCATGTTTGGTCCCAGCTTAGAAACATCTGGGGGAGAAAAGGACTAAACGGGCTAGATCTGGTACCCGGCAGAGAGAGTCCTCTAGATATCTTACTGCGGTTTCTCAGCTCTCTCATGCGTTATTTTCGTTATTGTACCGAGGTCCTGGTAAATTTAGTCAATAAATGGACTGACGAGGCCCCTGCTGGAATTCGCACTTAGGAACGATAAATCAAGACACGTCTAGTTAGCTCTCCAGCACACCCATCCCTCTGCTCCCGCTCCGCGCACTGAAGGAAGCCTGGGAGTCTGTAATCCTCCACTGGCCGGCCCTCCTTTCCCCCACACTCAAATTCTCCCTGAGACTAGGGAAAACTAGTGGTGTTCTCTGAGAACCCTATTAGATAATTTCTCTAGCACTGAGCATCCAGAGGAAAGAACCCAGCAACCTATATTGTCTTCTCCTCGAAGAAAAAGAAAAAGCGCCCTAAAAACCCTTGCTGACCCAGACCGATCCTGATGACCCAGACCGATCCCCCTCCTCTGAATTTTCATGCCCTGCTCCTGCCGCCTGTCACCTCGAAGCTGTGAAGAGTTATTTATTGTGGCTGCCAGGGAGAAAGGAGCTGGTCTAGCCTGATGCTCTGGCAGGGTTGGGGCAGCCTTGGTAGCTGGGGTCGGAGCAAGATGGAGCAAGGCAAAACCTCATCTTCCCCTTTCATCCAACCACCACCCCCTTCCACCCCCAATCCCTTACAGCAAAATCTTGGGGGGGGGGGTGTGAGGGGGGAGGTCATGCAACTTGACTGTCCTAACCCCTGGGCCCGGTAGGTGGCGCCTTTCCTAGAGGGTTTATAATTTTTGGTTCTAGGGACCAAATTTCATTTTTAAAAATTTTGGATCAGTGCCTTGTTCTGTGATTGGCAACTAGTTAGGGACTGACAGGTGCGAGGAAGGAGGGAAAGTAACATTCAAATCCGAAAACAAAAATGCTACTTCCCTTTATCTGGAACAGAAATCTTACATGCTGTCCC
Source organism: Sminthopsis crassicaudata (assembly GCF_048593235.1). Taxonomy (NCBI): domain Eukaryota; kingdom Metazoa; phylum Chordata; class Mammalia; order Dasyuromorphia; family Dasyuridae; genus Sminthopsis; species Sminthopsis crassicaudata. The sequence continues at coordinate 490,495,511 of NC_133618.1, read as the reverse complement.
CACACCTTGGGCCCCAGCCAAACCCAAGCCTAAATTCATTTACAAAATGTGGGGACTTCGTAGAAAAATTCAATTGATAGAGTCCTACTTCGTAGCTCGGGACCCGTGCAAATGCTAGCTCCTTCCCGGACGTGAGGACAAAGGTTGTCTCTCCGGTTAAAAACTCCCCGTCCATTTCTCTCTCTCGGCCTAGAGCTTCTTCCTACCCCCTTTCAAGTTACCCCCAGTTTCCCCTTTCTTCATTCTCTTTTCTGTTCAATTTCCTCCCACAGAAAATTGCAACATTTTCTGGTCTTCTCCCATCCTCCTCACCCCCGCCAGAGGATCACTCCTTCTCCACCTTAACTCCCCACCCCATCCCATCCCCTCCCCAACACTAGCGCGTCAGATGAAAGCTAAAGGTGGGGACAGTAATTCAGGCCCCAAACAGGCCACTTTCCATTTCACAGTCCGGGGTTCTCTCTGGACAGATGATTGACAGGACTCTACAAGGCAACCCTGATCACATTTCGAGAGGAATTCGGACCCTCTGTGCTTACAGGGGACTACAAGGGACGCTCCGACCAGTCGGACTCGGCCCAGACCCCAGCCAAAGGATTTCTAATCCAGTCCAGCAAATCCGATCAGCCTAAGGCGCTTGTCTGTTAAAGAGCAAATGACAAAGCCTACCCAAGCAGTTATCGAAATGCCCTGGGGGAACCGAGTTACCCAGCGCAACTTTCGCTCCAGTTATTCAAAACTAACCGAGTCCAAAAGACCTAAGTGGGGTTTGTTCTACGGCGTCCACAGGGGACACACCCACTGGGGAATCAGAGACACCCTGCGCATTCCCAAGGCATTTTGCCTTCCATACAAAAGCCCGTAGGCACACGCACGCACACCCTGAATTAAGAGCTTTTTGGACACTACGGAAAAGAAATGAAACTTTTTTGTAAAAGCAGAGGCACTTCCCAAATTCCTTAAACCTTTAATCAGCAGGACTTTCCATCCAATAAATAAGACGTCAAGAAACAGGTTAGCCAGCTCCCAGCTCATGTGGAAAATTCACAGGAACAAATGTCCTGATCATTCTTCTGATTAGGGAAGAAAGGCCGGACTTCCCCTAACTCTTGGGGGTGAGGTTCCCTGAAATAAGGGATCCCTCGCGTCCTGCAAACACCGAAGTCTTAAACGGTTAGTAAGGAACACCACGGGTTGTGTGAACCCTGTCTGAACGCTAGCTAGTAACCGAGTAAAAGCTCAGAAAGTGAATTCAATCGATTAGCTAAGCATTTTAAATCTCTGGGAAGAGACCACTGTGCCTAGCGGGTTCAGTTCTTCATCTTTAACTTGGTAAACCCGAAGCGTGAGTCTAATTCATTATTACAAAATAAATCTAATTTTGCTTTTAAATTTGTAAACTATGAAAGGAAAAACAACAACAAAATCCTGTCTTCTAAGCCCGTTGGACTGATTTTCCTACTGAGGTTTTTAAGAGTAAAAAATGTTTTTTCCGACTTGTTAGCATAAAGGGCACTTGGGCATACATGCGGAAGAATTTCAAACTGTGGGCCTTGAGAAAAGTATGGGAATTAGAAAAATATCCATTTTTCACAAAATAATTCATGATTACAAAATATTCTATAAAGAATATGTAATTATTTGCACTTTCAGCTTAGGAACAATCTCCCCGTTACAAATTGCGTCACAAATTTCAAACTCTACTGCACCTTAGAATTAAGATCAGTGTCACTATTTTAAAAATTTCTCAAATTCAAATGTATATAAGAAGCACCTTCTTTAAAGTTAAAAAAATATATTTAAAATTAAGTGAAGCTTTGTGACTGAAATAGTCAAGTGGAGAAACCGTATCTTTTGGGGAGGGGGCACAGAGAGAAGAATGAACGTCGCTGTTCCTTTGAATTGTTCCTGATATATTCTAATTAAAACGATATTATGTACAGACACACTCTTTTTACACCCAGAATTGTGCCTTAATAGAGCAAATTAGTTCCTCGTGCCAGGCGTGTTTGTGTAGTAACACCCTCTGGAGCAAGAAAATTTCCCAGGAAGTGAAATTCATCGGCAGCCATTCATCTCTTGGGAATAGTAATAAAGAAAAAATCTCTTCCATTCCTGAATTTCTAGTGGTCTCATTAGCTTTGGAGAAGGGTATTTGTTTAAATGTCTTAAGTGTCTTGAATAGTATTTTAACTTTTATTTGAATTTTTAAAAAAAAATGTTCAAATTACTAATTTAAAAGACCCAGTCATTTGAACTGGATAGATGAAGTTGGAATGGTTAAGAACAAACCAGATTGATTTGATAATAATGCCGATAATTATGTAAATCAACTTTAACAATAGAAAACAACTTTGCAGAACAGAGGCCTGTTTCAGTCTTGATTAGATCCTTTCCAAGACTCTCTCTCCCTCTTTCTACCCCCTTGTATCTCTCTTCTCAACTCCTCCCGCCCCATTCCCTTCACACCACTTTCCAAGCGTGCTGGCTTGAAATTCAGGACAAGTGTGACACCTACCTGTGAAAGCAGGGAACCATTTCCCTCTGCCCACCCGGCAGGCCAGGACAGAACGCTGAGCCAGAATTGACAATTCGGGCATTATTTGCGGTGACAGAATACTAATTTAATTCAATCAACCCAAAAGATCAATGCAAAATTTTGTTGGGGGTGGGGTTATGGTGTCAGGCAAACGGGGTGCGGGACAGTGATATGGCAAGGACTTTGCCTGGTGGATATTTTTATTCTCAATCCTCACATTAAGCCCCAAGTACCTTTGAAATAGTAATAAGGGCTAAATCCGGCATAAAATCGAACTCATTAGCTAAGTTCACCAGCTGATTACTTTGCATAAAACACGACACTGATTGGAAGTAATTAGGTTAAGCGATGGTATTCGCAGTATCTATAGCACACTTTTCTCTCTCTTCCCCGGGGTGCCTTATTGAACGTCAGAGTTTTGTTTTTTTCCTCTCCCCCACCCCCACCACGCCCCAACTCCCCACGGTAAAAAGCTTTATTGGATCCTCTGTTCTTCAGTTTTCCCGAATCAACCTTAATCTTGATAAAAATTTGGAGTTCTGAGCAATTCAAAGTTCTTGGGGCCTGCCTATTTCGTTTACCTCTGACTTTCGACGCCAATTCTAAATATTACTTGTACACTTAAAATATGCACTTCAAAAAGTTTCAGTTAAGCACTTTTTGTCGTCATAGGCTATGGAGATGGTCTAGGTTTCAAAAAAAAAAGTAATGAATGGTTTTATGTTAAAATCTCTTTTAATTAAATATTTTGCATTTTACAAAGGCGACTGCAGTTTTTTAAATCTAATAAGTATAACCTGTTTCTTTTCTTTAATAATACTTTAGCTCATACCCAGAAAAATCAATAGGTGTAAAAAATTAAATTAAACTTGTATTTTTAAACTATGAAACAGCTTGGGAAAACACAAATGTATATATTTATATTACAAAACAACATTAAATGCCTGTACAGGTGTCTTGATTTCATAATTTACTTCAAAGATATTGTATTATCAATTTAAATACAAAATGCTACATTAAATATACAGAATAAGATTTAATACAAATCCTTCTTTTAAATTTTTCTTTTCAGTTGGTTAAGACATTTTTGGCGGAGATGTTTACATTTTTATGCCACTCATCTCCATAAACTATAAACTTTTGGATAGGAGGGTTTATTTTATTTTTCTCTCTTGGTGGTGGAAAAATAACTGCCAAGGCCATGTTTTAATAAATTAGAAAAGTCCGGGGCCGAAGCAGCCCGTGTTAAAAGTCGGACATACCTTTCTTCAGTTCAAAGGGAGAGTCTTTGCACAGGTCTAGCTGTGATTGGCTTCTTAGCATTTTCGTTTCTTTAGCCAAAGCGTCCGCTCGGTTCAACACGGTCTGGTTTAATCCATTGAAATGCGGGCCGGGGGCTGAGGCAGGACTCGGTCCCGGCCCTGGGTGGCCGTGCAGGTGGCCGAAGGAGCCATAGTTCGTGTAGCCGGGATAGAAAGGGGCAGTGTAGTAGAGAGGCCGGGACAGAACTGCACCGCCCGGGAATGGGCACTGAGCGGAGGGCGAACGCGCCGGGGAGGGAGACGACCGGCTGCCAGCCAGGGTTTGCGCGGCTGTGGGCCCTTGCCCTGGAGGAGGACCCTCACCACCTCCGCCGCCGCCTTCCTTGGACTTGTCCGAAGAGGTGGCTATCTCGGCTAACGACCACAATTTGGGCTTGGTTAGTACTGCCTGCGGCGGTGAGTGAATAACCGAGGGCCCGCTGGGGCCGGAGGGCAATTCTCCATCTGGGTGTGGGGCTGAAGCTCCCGGGGGATAGTGTGGCGAGGGTTCCTCGCCCAGCCTTGCAACCGTGCCCGAGGGAGAAGGGCCGCCAGCCCTCGGACCCCCTGGGAGAGCGTCCAGTCGGCCCTCGTGGGACTCTTTAAAATCCGAGTCGCTCAGGTTGCCTTCGGCCTCCTTGCTTGCGGGAGTATGGGGCCCCTGCAGCCTTTCGCATATTGGAGCCGCCTTCTGATCTCCCCCTGCCATCAAGGAACACAGAGTTAAGGACGTCTGAGCCCTCCCTCGGCCACCCCAGGCCAGCAAGCGCTATTTCCCAGCTGAGCCCCCGGTTCTGTGAGTGAAGGTAGCAAGCACACTCGGCCAGATCCTCGGCCTTCCAGCCTTGCTTTTCTGATATATCCTAGCTCACCATCCTTCTCTCCTCCCTTCTCCCCAATCAATCCCCTCCTCCCCCACCTTTCTCCCAGATATACTCTATCGACGCTCCTCTTTTCTGGCCGAGATTAGTCCTCTAAGGTTTTCCACTCTCTCATTCTTTTTCCAGCCTCAGCCTAGAGCCCCATTACTTTGTGCCCACCAACCTGTTTCTGGGGCCTCGGCCTCTCCCTTATCTTCCGACTTCTGTGGTTCATCCTCGTCGTTCTTTTCCAAGTCGATGTTTTCTTCTTCTTCCTCGTCCTCGCTCCGGTTCCGTGGAGTCCAAGTCATCTTGTTCTCCTTCTTGAGGCGTCTCCGTGCATTGGCGAACCAGGTGGAGACCTGAGTGAGGGTCATCTTGGTAATGATGGCCAACATGATCTTCTCGCCCTTAGTGGGGTACGGATTCTTGCGGTGTTCGTTCAGCCAGGCCTTGAGCGTTGCCGTGGCGTCCCGAGTGGCGTTTTTCCGATAGGCTGGATCTCCATAGGGATAGGACCCCAAGGGTGCAGCATAGGGATGGTATCCTAGGGACCCCGCCATGCCCGGGGTGTGGTCGTAGGGTGAGCCCTGCGGAGTAAATAGAGAGCCAATTTAGAGCACGGAACCAGAACTAGATGTAGGGCACAATATGCCTTGTTTTATTCAAGACAGAACATCGGTTCCACTTTGGGAGGAAGCATGATAACAGGGGACAGCTCTCTGGCCTACTGTGGAACCAGGCTAGTGGGCCTTGATCCTGAGTGAAGCAGAGTGGTTTGCCTCCCTCCATCCTGCTCGAGGCCTCAAGACAGCTGAGCCTCGAATTCTGGCTGCCCATAACCTCAGGGGGATCCAAGGAGCAGTTCCTGGGGACTGCAGGGTGGTATTGTGACACGCCACAACCCGGTCTTCCCGGGCATTTCCGCCTTTCTCGCTCACGGACACTGCCACATGGCTGCCAAAAGCCGGGGCAGAGGAGCAGAGACGCTTAAGACTCCGAAGAAGCCGAAGTCTTTCGCCTTCCTTCGAACTGTAAGGCTTAACCGGGTGGTGAGTTAACTGCAGATATGCAGAAGGAAATGAAAACTAAGAAAGGGGAAACCATCCATGCAAAACCAGGACCACCAGCAGAAACCGAGGAGCGGTTTAGGAAAGTACGGCGGTACCAAAAAATCCCGGTTGCACCGCAGCTCGACTGTCCTTTCGGAAACGTAATACCTCTAAATCGGATTGCAGAGATAGGATTACGGATTTGCAGTATTTTGGAGGACTAATTAAAGGCGAGGCAGAAGACTTATTTACATATGCTTACCATCTTTCTCCCATGAATTAAAAAAAAAATTTTGGGGTGAAAAAAGGATTGCCTGAAGCAAGATCATCAATGTTTTAATTAAACGAAGAACTTTAATTGTGGATTGCTATGATGCATTTTACCTTGAAATTCCCTTTTTTGCAAACTAAAAGCTTTCCCTTCCTACTCGAAGGATCTCTTTTCTTCCCTGAGAAAGTACTTTGACAATTTTCTTAACACAAGGACTAGTTAGATCAAAAGAGCTAAAGTTTGGAAGGAGGCACTAACCGTTTCATTTGTTCCTTTGCGGAAACACAAGGGTAGTTTCGCTAGGCGAAACCCTTTGCTTATACAGCGCCCCCCCCCCCCCCAATCCAAGCCCAGCCCAGCCACCCACAGACACCGAAAGGCACAGCTTTCAGTCCAAGCCGCTTGCCAGGCAGCTGGGGCTGTTCCCCCCGTCGGTCTTACCACGTACGAAGTGAAGGCGGCGGCTGCTGCGGCAGCTGGGTCCGTGCCGTACTGGAGGTGAGAGTTGTAACCCGGGGAAGGAGCGGTAAAGGCGGTAGATCCAGCATAAGGAGAAAAAGCGGAGCCCGAGGAAGAGCGGCCAAGTTCATCGGTGCGAGGTCCCGAGATGACGCTGGTGCTGTAAGCCGGGCAGGAATAGAGTGCCAGGGAGGCAGACGGCTGGTACAAGTAGCCCTGAGGGTAGGACATGGCCAAACAGAGGCATACAGTGCCCGGTGCAGCCGCGGAATGGAACCCGGTCAGCCCCCTAGGAGCAGAGGTGCCGGGGCGGCTGGGCGCCCGGCACTAGCAAGGCGGGCGGCTAAGCACCTGGCCTCCGGGCTCTCCGCGGCTACAGCGGCTCCTCGTTCTCTCCCCGCGCCTGTAGGGCTAACGCTGGCGCTGCCTCTGCTCCTGCTGCGGCTCCTCGCTCTCAGGGTTTTTTCTTTTTCTTTCTTTCTTTTTTTTCCTTTGGACTGGGGGGGCTCTGCTTTTTGCTTCGCAAAGGTCCTGCCAAGATGCTAAGTTGGAAATTGAGGATTCTGACGCCTTCTACGCGCCCCGAAGCTCCTCCTTCCCGGGGTGTTGTCAATGGAAGGAATGGCAGGATCCTGCTGGGCGGCCGCAGCCAACCCGGCCGGCAGGAGCGCCTCTCCCTCTCCCTCTCTTCCTTTCCTTCTCCCTCTCAGGCTAGCTGGCTGGTTCCCTTGCCCCTCCCTCCTTCTGTCTCTCCCTCCCTTCTTCCCTCCCTCTTTTTCCTCCCCCCCTTCCCGCTCCCCTCCCCCCTTTCCCCCCTTGCTCCCTCTCAGTTGCAGACTCTAGCGCGCCGGCCCCTGGATGACAATCACATCCCAGCCGCGGCGATCAGCTCCAACTTTCTTCATTAGCTAACTACTGTTGGAGCCGTCACATTGCTGAGGATTTATCGCAGCCAGGATTGCCCTGGAATACAAGCCAATCCGTTTATGAAAAAATAAAAGAAAGGAGATTGAATATTCGCTCATTTATTTCCTCTGTTTTCTTTCCACAGTAAATAATTGAGCGGATAAACAACGGAGATAAGAATCTAGGTGTGCCATTGACAGCATGGAGACCCCTGCCTTACTTATCCAGGCTTCTTTCCCTACTACTTTAGGAAACCCGGATTAAGTCTGATAAACGGAAACGATGAGACTGTAGTTTGCGGGGGAGAGACAACAACAACAATGTTAAGCAAGTGTGGAAGTGAACCTGGTCGGATCCGGAGGAGGACACTGCCAGCAGCAGGTGGGCAAGTAAGGGGCTCTTTGCTTTTACTCGTCTCCCGGGCTTTTTTTCTCTACTCTGCTGGGAATATCCGAGGTGGGGCGGGGCTGGTATCCAATCTCAAACTGAAAAAATCTCTCTCTCTCTCTCTCTCTCTCTCTCTCTCTCTCTCTCTCTCTCTCTCTCTCTCTCTCTCTCTCTCTCTCTCTCTCTCTCTCTCTCTCCTCTCTCTCTCCTCTCTCTCTCTCTCTCTCTCTCTCTCTCTCTCTCTCTCTCTCTCTCTCTCTCTCTCTCTCCTCCTCTCTCTCTCCTCTCTCTCTCTTCTCTCTCTCTCTCTCTCTCTCTCTCTCTCTCTCTCTCTCTCTCTCTCTCTCTCTCTCTCTCTCTTCTCTCTTCTCTCTTCTCTGTCTCTCTTTGTCTCTGTCTCTTTTTCTCCTCTCTTTCTCTTTTTTTTTCTCTCTCTTTTCTTCTCTGTCTCTGTCTCTCCCTCTCTGTCTCTCTGTCTCTCTCCCTCTCTGTCTGTCTCTCTTCTTTGTCTCTCTCTGTCTCTTTTTCTCCTCTCTTTCTCTTTTTTTTCTCTCTCTCTTTTTCTTCTCTGTCTCTGTCTCTGTCTCCCCCCTTCTCTCCTCTCTCTCTCTCTCTCTCTCTCTCTCTCTCTCTCTCTCTCTCTCTCTCTCTCTCTCTCTCTCACCCCCTTTTAATAAAAAGGGAAGAGATAGACGAAGAGAAGGGCAGTGGGTATGGGCAAGAATTTCCCCTTCTCTTCACGGAGAAGCAGAGTAAGTGACTACTGTTAAGTTCTCTCTGCACCCAGGATCAATCATGCCTCCCACCCTCCTTTCCTGTTCCGGCACCAACACGCCCAATCAGACCTAGGGTTCCTTTTTCTTTCTCTCAATTCCTTTCTAGTCTCTCTAATTACACACTCATTCCTGACTGAATGTGTGTGTGTGTGTGTGTGTGTGTGTGTGTGTGTGTGTGTGTGTGTCTTGCAATTGAGCACACACGTAACCGGAAAATATTTATGAAGCCCCTGAGAGACACAAACGCAGCTTGAAGTTTCTTGCATATACAAATGCAGAAACCACACACTCAAATACACAAAGGCAGAAGCAAACAACACACAATCATAAGTTTCATACAGACACGCAGTCACCGGTCTCATCCTCAAGACACATGTAAAAGCCTCAGACAGAAACACGTATCATACGTTGCACACCGAATCCCTGGACGCAGACATTCAGACTACAAATCTGTGTACACAAAAATGTGCAGGGTCTCAAGCACTGCCACACGTCCACGTTCACACTTGAATTTCAGCTCTCTCCCTATCCTCCACGGAGTCTCCCTGTCACCAATTCCTTGTCATAGTCACAACTTTACAGCACCTCAGACATCCCAACACGGCCAGTTGTAGAAGAGTTCCTGGGCTCACCGAGATCGAGAAATATTTAGCGAATTCATACTACCAAATACTACTCAATATACATGCTACACAAACTCGTACATACAAACTCACACTCAAGTTCCTTTGATGTGCACACGTCACACTTTTCCTTTCTGGCCTTTTGCCTACACAAACATGCTAACATCCCCACACACAGACTGTCCCCACTCAAACTCCCAAGCTCGTCTAGATGCGCCGAGACTCCTCCTCTTCCCTGCCCCGCCCCTCCCTTCTTGGTTCTCCCCTATAGATCTAAGCTGTCCCAGACTACATTCTCCGAGAGCCTCTCTGTCCGCCCCGCCTCCCAGAGTGGCTTTTACCTCTGATTGGTCGCCGCCTTCAACTGGCTCCGCCCTTAACGTCGACCTTCTCCTCCTTCCAGAGTCACTGCGCCGCGGTCGGGGGTGGGGTTGGGCGGGGCGCCGTGGGCGCTATTGTCATGGAGACGAGAAGCTGGAGACGTTGGTTGTGGGGCCGAGCTGACTGGACCCGGAGCTGTGGCGGGGCTGGGAGCGCAGAGCTGGAGCTAGGTGGAGATGGCCCGGAGCGTAAAAGATAAGCCGCCTGGCCAAGCAGAGAAGGAGAGTGCTGGGCGGCTTATGAGGAAGTGACGGCCCTGGGGCTCTGCGTGCAGCGACGGGGAGCGCCCCCCCCTGGCCGGGCCGAGCTGTCCCGAGAGCGCCTCCGTCTCCCTCCCTCCTTCCCTTCTTCCCTCCCTCCTCCCGCCCCTTAGCGCCAGCCCTCGGCTCCGCCTGCGCCGCGCCGCTCGGCTTCGCTGCAGCCCCTCCGGCTGCCCGTCCTAACGGTCTGTTAACGGCCAAGGGCCCAGGGAACCAGTCCGCTGGAGCGCGCGCTGCCCGAGAGCTCGTGAGGAGGCCGGGACTCTCGAGGCCCGCGCGCTTCCGCCACGGCGATCCAGGTGAGCCGCCTTGGGGGGCGGAGGCGGCTGAGGGGTTGGCGTGGGCCCGAGGATGTTGACCCGGACTCCGGGCCGAGTAACTTATGAGGGTCTGTGTCAAGAATGTGTCCGCAGCTGCCCCAGCCAGGCTGACTGGCTGTCAGTCTCGCGCTAAATTTTGCGGGTGCGCTGCCACGTCTTATTTGGGGTCAAGGTCTCGGCGGGGATTGCCCCAAGACTTGGAGTAGGGTCTGAGGACACCGCGGGAGAGGAGGTGGATGTTACTCCCTGACGGTCCCCTGTGCGAATCGGCTCATGCTTGCTCGTGTGCGTGTCCGTCCGAGTGGCCGAGTGCGGGCCGAGGTTTCCATCCTTGCGCACGCGTGTGGCTGTCTGTGCGTGTTCTCTCCCCAATCGCCGCAATGTTTCACGTATCCCCCTAATCCAGAGGGTGGTTAATGAAATGTAGCCAAAGAGGTTTGTGCCTCCACAAATATAAGGTCTGTCAGGGAGACGTCCTCATTCCATAATTTCACCACTTTTATTCTCTATCTTAAGAAAAAGGTTGTAGAGAATCCTGCAAGACGCTGTAACATTTCGAGTTTATGGTTCTACTGCTGTGGTTGTCACTTTCGTTTTATGTCAGATTTAAAACTCGTTTCTCTAGGATGTCTCTATTTTCTGCCTTATTTGCACGTTGATATCTCTGTTGCACGACTGGCCGCCACAGCAGTTTCCTGGAATAGAATTGTATTAAAATGTGAAAGGAAGGACTAATCTTCAGCAATTTGGCTGAATTCAGATAGGAAGATCCTGAGGACTTAACCATTTTAAAAGGAAGTCTTTAAAATAACTTCTTCATGAGCACTGTTGTTTTTTTGTTGTTGTTGTTTTGTTTGTTTTTGTTTTGTTTTGTTGACTGCTGTAGATCTGATTTCTGTTCAGCTAAAATTTAAGCTTTATATTTTGTTAAACTACATAGTTGTCAACAAGTACACGTGCTCTGGACCTTTTTTATCAGTGAAAATATTCTGTTTCTAAAAGTGGAGGCATGGTCATACTTTGTGACACCTGAATATATTTTTCATAATTGATTGTTATTTGAACTTTTTTTTATATTTCAACTTAATTGGAAGATGCATTTATGTTAAGATATTTTTAAAATGACGATGTAAGTCTTTTAAATGTATATTTTTGAAAGAATGAGATTAAAAAGATTAAAGTAGGGTTAATCCATGTAGAGTCCATGTTCTGATTTATAAGTTTTATTTCATAAAATAACTCATTTATAGCAACCATAACAAGTAATTGTTTCATTTTATATTCATTTTTCATGTGCAACAAAAGTACAAATTTTTTTCAAAGAATATATAATAGGTATGTAACTATTTCTTAGTATTTCTTTTTGGGTTTGATGCAGTACTCACACAGAATACAATTGCCATTGCAGACTTCTTTTTATTTGTCTAGTATAATAGTTTTTCAAGTATTGGATTTTAAAAACTAATAAAATTAGGTCTGCTATATTTTAAAGAACTAATCATGCTCGTGTGACACAAAACTAGCACAAGGAAAGGAAACAGATTGGTTCTGTCATATCACTTTGCTGGTTTGGAGTGTACTTAAAGGATTATGATTGATAATGCTGTCTTGCCAAAGAATGTTGACACAGGTGTTTATGGTTATCTTAATTAAGATCCTAAAAAAAATGTGGTCTATATAATGTTATAGAAAGGACTGTATATTTTTAGACATTTTTACTATGGAAAGATTTCATTATACCCAAAAAATTACTTAAATTTTTTCTTAGCTCTTTGGAGGCAAATGTTTCATATATCATATATATATATATATATATATATATATATATATATATATATATATATATATATATAACTTAAATTAATATTAAGTATGTCATTACTAATGCTATGTGTGACTTATTGATTGTATGTTATTGGTTTCTTTGTATAGTGACTTCATTGAATATTGGTGAATAGTTTAGAAAGCAATATATGGAATAGAATATTTCAGCTATATTTTATCAAGTTTGTAAAACACTTGATAATCAATACATTTTTAGAGGAAAGAAATTTGAAGTTCAGAAAACAGAAATGTAGTAAAATATATAATGTTGATGCCAAAGAAATTATTATTCTTCATTTTTAGGGAAAAAAAATCATTCTTAGGTGTTTTTTAAAATCCCAAACTCACTTTTTTCATATTATAAAGCAGTTAATCTCATCATAATTGTAGAATACCTTGGTTTGTTTTTTTTGTTGTTGTTTTTTTGTTTTTTTAACCAGAAAATGCAGAATGTATGTAGAATATACATACAAACATACATACAAAAATAATTAGTGAAGAAACATCATGAATATACTATTAGTATTTTAAACCTCTGAATTTTAAACGGTTACCTGTAATATTCTAAAACACCTTCCTAATATCTCTTGTCAAATTTTGAGTCGGAAAAACAATAATTCTGGTATTATTGATTATAAAACCGTATGGTTTAGGTTACAGACTATAATATTTGTGATGATGGAAATTTTTTTTTACCTCTTTGCAGACCATTATTTCCATAAAAGTAATCATATATGACAAGTTTTATATTGTCACTGTCCAAAAAGAGGTAATGAAAGAGAAGACAAAGATGCAATAGGGAGATGATGGAAGCCATGTGTAGATTCACAAGGCCTTTCCTCATATCATATTTAGCCAGTTAGAATTACATGACAAACTATGTATTTAGAAAAATAATTTTTTTGCTATGTTTAAATCAATGTAGTATTTTTATTGAAAATGTGTAGGCTTTTTTCTCTTTAGAGTAAGTATGACCAAACATCAAGATATTATCTACTTGAAATATAAAAAAAAATTGTGTTATAATTCTTCTAAGGAATACATTGAATATTTCAGGTTATTCTTTTATTGGAGCACCAAGCTTAATTTTCTGTCTTCTGTTTTATGAATAGTACAAAATAATTATAAATGTAACATCCTAATAAAGTGGGAAATTTGGAAAATTATAAATTGTGCAAAAATGACCAACATGCAAAAGCAATTGGAATCTTTATGATGCTTGGATGAATTATAAATATTTTGTGAAAAATTTGAAACATTTTGTCCCTGGGATCTCACATGACATATTGAATGTGGTACCTCTGTATGAATAATGTACAACAGTCATATTACAACTATTTTTCCTCAATTTTTACTTATTAATTCAATATGCCTTAAAAAGTATTCTTGCTTATCTGCACATTTATTAGCTATTAAACAGAATAAATTTTCTTAATAGAATAAAAGCTAACAAAGTAAGAATGTATAATTTTTTTCTTATTCACCAATACTACTTTAAAAACGATGATTATGTTTTAATGAATTACACTGTATTTATATGTGCAACATACTTAAACTTCAGTTTAGTTTGGTAATTATCTTTTTTTCAGAATGGAAAACTTCAAATTCACAATGCTATAAGATTATAATTTTCCTTTTTAAGCACTATTAAATTTGTCATTTAATGTAATTATCCTTTTTCCTTTTTTCTATAGCTAATGATCTTCCAAATTTTGATTATATAAATTGATTTTTCTATAATAAGAAGTGGTATGGTAATGAAAACTAGATATGAAGTTCATATCTGAGCTCTCTAAAGTTCCTTCCAGTTTTCTGTAATTTATTAAATAGTATAACTTCCATTCTTTGCTTGTGATAAGCTTGATAGTTCCATAATACAGCTAACTTTGTCTGCTTAAGCCATTTTATAATTATGAATTCCTCTGAACTTATTTTATATTTTTACCATTTTATATTCTTAAGTCTTGTTCCATCTCTTTAAAATATTTTCTTCAAGATGAAAACAAGCCATAAAAAACAATAGATTTTTAGTTTATCAGAAATATTAACATATATGACATTGAGTTCCAATTATATGAAATCCTATGAATAAATACATTAACTCATTATGCTTACTATTATGATCAGATGCAAACTTAACCTTAAATTTCTTGTTATGACTTGGTATAGCTATAGCTTTTTGATATGTAGTGCTACTATCTCTTCCATCAAGTCAGTTGTTTTTGTTTTTTTCTTGTTGGTACATTTTGCCTTCCAACAAATCTGCAAGACACTTGTAGATTGTATTTGCCATCTTGTGTTAAAAATTAAAGTTTGCTTATTAACTCATACTCGACATGTTAGTCTATAGACAGCAAAGGCTTTTATAAGTATTATTCCTGATCTCTTTATGTTTATTTTCTGAGTTACTAGTAACTCTTCCACTATTGGTCTCCATACTAATCAGTTTTACATTATTATTTAGGTATTCTCTTCCCCTTTGGGGGTGGGGAGAAGAGGGGAGATTAGAGCCTTTAGTTCCTATACATGGACATATCCATATGAAATAATTAGACACTGCTATTAATATACATGTATGTGTACTTAGACACTGCTGTTAATATACATGTATATGTACATAAAAATTGGCAGTAATAATTCAAAATTCAATTAAGCTTTAGGTATTATCTTTGATTCTTTGTGTGAATGCCATTTTTGAGATACTTATTTTTGTAATTATTATAAATTTGTTGTGTACAACCGAATTCTTTTAAATTTTGTTAAGATCAAATACTAGGATTTAGATCAAGCCATTAATGCTTAGTTATTTTAAGGATCAAATGCATAGAAATGTCCTCTGATTGCTATTACTAATTGAATTCATATACTTATTTAGGAGTTGAGATTCTTATAAGAACTGTAGAATTTACAATTTTGTAATATTATCTAGTAGGACAAGAATTCAAAACATTGAACTTTATGTAATGCAGTGAAAAGTATTGTGTAAAAAAATCATAACAGGTGAAAGAATATAGTTTGTAAAACTTTCAGTAGAAAACTTTGTGATTTAGTGTTACTCTTGTTCAGATGATAAAAATTATACTTGCTATCAACTAGATTTAAATTTAGTATGTTCTGTGAAAAGTTACTTTTAAATAATGCCTGTATATCATAATAATATAAATGAAATATTATATTGGTTAAGTTACCTGGTAGTCCTTAGCTATTTAGAAAGCCCAGGTAGAAGGATAAAAATAACAAGAAAGACAACATGAACAGTTTATTCTATTTAAGCATTCCAGAATATAGGGAGAATGTACATGCATATATATATATATATATATATATATATATATATATATATATATATATATGCATATCAGATTGATTAGGTTTTATAGCTATTGCTTTACCCTAAAATTATTATTATTTAAAAGTCTTGTTGTGTGTTGTATTCCAGATAAGATGTAGTTTTAAAAAGAATAATATATATTTTAATACATATATTGTATTTAACATGTACTTTAACATATTTAACATGTATGGGATTACCTGCCATCTAGGGAAGGTGGTGAAGGAAAGGAGGGGAAAAGTTGAAACAGAAGTTTTTGCAAGGGTCAATGTTGAAAAATTATCCATGCATATGTTTTGTATATAAAAAGCTATAATAAAAAAATAAAAAAAATAAATAAATACATTAATTACTAACTTCCACTTTTTTGCACACTGGTAATAGCAATGTATTTTTCATGAAAATGAGGTAAATCCTTAGGTATGGAATGAATTCACATTCTAATGGAAAATGTAGAAAATATTTTCTATAGAAACAAAAAATTCCGTGTTTCAAGAAATTTAACCTTTCTAAGAATTAAGTTAATCAGTTAATGGAACTGTTGGTGAGTTAAAAGAATTAAACTTTAGTTCAGGCAAAATAATGAAAAGTAGATAGTGAAAAGTTAAAGCTGCTTTATGGGAGGGGTAACAATTGTTACTTTTCTTTTTTAAGATTCTACAATCAGTGGTGGACCTTATAATTATGAAAGAAGAAACAGAACTTATTCTGAAGATTTAAGGTAATTTTTGATGTCTTAACACTTTTCCTTTCTAATCCTGAACCAATGTCACTTCTAGGAACTTTTTATAGATTGATATTTCTTTCAGGTTCTAGTGTGAAAATATAAAAGCTTTCCCTGCAAAATAGTTGAAGTGGCTACTCAAATGACTAGAGACTGCATTAGAAGCAACTGGGAAGTGTCCCTTAGGTTATACTCCCGCACTCTCTTATAACTTATTTCCTGAAGTAAGAGCTGTGATTATTTCCTTGTTGCCATATATGGCATTTTAGTTCATTGTCAAGATTTCAAAAACATATCAAGCCTGCTGTTTCTCCCTATGTTTACTTCCCAGTTTTCTGCTTATGTAAATTTAGAATATACTTCCAGCTTGATTAACTGGCAGCCAGAACTAAAACCTCGAAGTGTTACATGTAGTCAGAAGACTTGTGGATGACAATCGGGTTCTATCAGAAAGAAATGGATCTTTAAGTGAGAGATATGAAACTCATTTACGTGAGTTCTTTTCTATGCTACAGAAATGTAGGTTTCTTTTTTTTTTTTTTTTTCTTTAAAGCTGTGTGTAATAGACCTTCCTTCCTTTCTTGATGTGTAGACTTGTGCTTATTTTGCAGCTGTTGCCTGCCTGAGTTCATGGAAGACTTTGGTGGTTTTATCTTGGAAGCTAAGTTAGATTGATTCTGTATGTGTT
>NC_133618.1:490076309-490118809 GCF_048593235.1 Sminthopsis crassicaudata | reverse complement strand
CACTTCACTGGTTCTAAACACCACCTTCTATCTAGAATTCTTCACTCTCAGTCAGTTTTTAACTCCCCCATTAGAATACAAGTTTGTTGAGAAAGCAAATTGTCTTGGCTGGAATTTGTATCTGAAGCATTTAACATAGTGTCTGTCACATAGTATCATGAAGTATCATCACATGGTATCATGAAGAATTGGGCATGACTTACTTAAAAAAAAATTTGGGGTCTCACACTCTCCCCTCAGTACCACCTAGTTGCCCCATTATTAGGTAATTATAGATGATTATAGATGGATTTCCCAAGGAAATTAGTCAAAAAGGGAAAAGAGATATGGGACTACAGGAGGATGCATTCCAAAAACAGATAATCTGGATGAAACTTCTATTCCTAAAGCTCTCTCAGAAGCAGCCCAGTTCTTGTTACTATATACTTACTGGGAGATAATGAGAAATCTGAAAACTGTTCTTTTCCTTTTTCTAGCTAGCCCTCTCCATCTAAGCAGTGAGAAGAGTCCCTGTGTATATTCCCAGCCATCTTTCTGGACCAAAAGGCCCTAGTGACTCTCTTATTTAGTGCATGCTTTTGGGTTCTTTCAGCCAAACTGAAACCAAAAATGTTGAACCTTATTCACCTTATTAATTCAGCTAGGTTTTACTTAGCACTAGCAGTGAACTGACAATCTTGGAAGGAAATAGAAACCCTCTTCCTCAGGGCACCTATTTAGCATTACTTCCCCCACCCAGACCTCTGGGGTTTCTTAGCTCAGCTGCCTTTCTTCCCTGCTCATTCTCCCCTGGGTTCATTCGTTCTTGTCTCTTACTAGGAAAGGCTCTCATTGCCTTGGAGCCAGAATCGTGGTCTTCGAAGGTGACAATTAGCTAATTTGATAAACTCATTTTATTTATGTGCTAATGGAAGAAGGTTATGGGAGTTCCTTAGAGTCCTCTTTCAGTTCCTTGACCACATGTGCATTAGAACAAGTCTTCTCCAGACATTTATTATTCCTATACTCCTCTGAAATTGTGTTAAATTGTGTAAACTAAATGAAATCATAAATCAGCTTAGATAAGATTTGCTATTAAAACTTATTCATATAAATATAATTTAGTAAATAACAGTATTATTTATTATCACTTCATTTTGTTATCTATATTTTTTGCTATTTTATTAAGTTGATATTTTAAATGTTATATATATATGTGTGTGTGTGTGTGTATATATATACATATTATATATATATATGTATATATATATATATACATTATCTAATGTATTATACATCTATGTATTGCATTTCTTTAAAATTATTCCAAGATTATTACAACAGCCCTTCCCCTCTTCTTAGTTCCAATAAAAAGGCCACCATCCCTGGACCAAAATCTTGAATTATGAAAGACACTGGTCATGAGATGAATAGGTGAATGATAGTTCAAAATGATGGAGCATGTTGGAACTCTAATCAAGGTGTGAAAATCGGGCCTTTGTGTTATTGTAATATCCATATTATAATATTACAATCTCAATTATCTCAAAATAAGTGCCATGGAAAGTTGAATTTTCTAGTTTCAAATATGAATTTACATAAACTAATATTTATAATGTCCTTCTCTCCTTTATTGTATGCTTTTCCCCTTAAGAGCAACCTTCATTTCCTGATCCTTAGACCTATCTCTGCTAAGGTGGAAAACGTGGGGAACCATTTTAGGCCCATGAACTACATATTTGTATTTATAGGTGAACCTCCCTACAAAGCTATCTCAAAGATATTATGACTGGGCTTGAAATTAGGCAGGATTAGATTGGAATACCAAACTCTGACACTTAGTAACTAAGTGGCTTTGTCTTAATCAGGCCACTCTCCCTTCTTTCAACCTTATTTTCTTTAGACTAAAATGGGAATGAAAATTCTTGCATTCTCTACTTCTTGGGACTATTAAATACAAAGTGCCTGTAAACCATAAAAGGTTAAGCAAATCAACATCTTCTCCCCAATTCAGAATATTAGAGAGCTGCCTGAGGTACAGAGAATGTAAGTGACTTGTCTCACTAAGACATGTGTCTTACTCGACTAGAACATGTCAGAGGTAGGATTGGAACATGGGCCTTCTAGACTGAGAGATTCTATGCATTAAAGTACTCTGCCCCTGAAGTTTCTCACTCATGAAATCACAGGTCTTCTTTCCTTTTAAACTGTTATAGAAATAATTTCACATTATTATAAGTTGTTTGGGAAAAAATTCATTTCATTTTTGCCCTTAAATTAATTGATTAATGCATTTCAATTCAATAAGGCTTTATTAATTATTTTTCCAGCACTTAGCACAGGGCCTGCTTGCTATCTACTACGTGCCAGGTTCTATGCTCCCATAGAATCCAAAGACAAAATCCAAAAGACATGGAATCCAAAGACAAAAAAACCAATACAGCCCTGGGTCACCAAAGAGCTCACATTCTAATAGAGAAGGAGGCACAGCTAAATAAATAAATTGAATACAAACTAAATGCAAAATTATTTATGGGGAAAGAGAGAACAGAGAATAAAGGGGATACAGTGTAGAAGTTGTCATCTGAGCTGAGCCTTAAAGATAGGTATTCTAAGAGACAGAGGCAATGAGGTACAACCTAGGCAAAAGGATGGAGACAGGAAATGTATAAATATGAGATTTTTATCCCTGATGTTCAAGATTTATATTTGAAGGCTAATGCCCTGCTCTTTTTCCCCAGTCAAAACAAATATTTTACAAGGGAGTGCCTTTCTACATGGTATTTTTTTTTTTTTTTTTTTTTTTTTTTTTTTTTTTTTTTTTTTTTTTTTGCCACATATTTAAGGTAGTAGAAGAATCAAGTCAAGGAAATGTAATTTATGGCTCTTCAAAGTGTTTAGGGACAGACAGTGCATATCTTGCACCTTGAAGTGTAAAATGAGATCAACTTCAATGGAAATCATCCCATGCTGCACTCCAGGGTAAAATTTATTTCGTCTAATTTGTGAGAAAGAACACTTAAAAGGAGAGTTTTGCATTGAGATAACCTCTTGTCATGGAAGCCTACATGAATAGCTCTTTGTGGAAAGAAGCTATCTGGATCCATATAGAAAACTAGATCGATGAGCAAATCAAAGCATTTTCCAGGGAATAGTGGGTCTGACAAAAACCTATCTGGAGCACCCTTAGGTGACCTCTCTAGGATTCACAGTGGATGCTGACAGACAGTGCTTTCTCATCCCAAACTAGTTCCTCCCAGCTCCCTTACTGAGCCTGCATACCAGACAGACAATGGTGCTGGCTCCAAAGCCAGTTGTGACAGTCTTTCAACCAACAGATCCCTAATTCTGATCCCTGCTCTCTTGTGGGCTTTTACCAAATCCCAGGGAAATGTGTCTTTCTGTGTTCTCCTTGCCCACTACTCTCATCAACCTGAATTCCAGTAATCCTTGCATCCTTCTTGGCCCTCAGGCTCTTGTTTAAAATCCCAGGTTCAGACTGCAATCTGAATTGGAAGAGTTCACTGGGACTGGTGGATTTATACTTTTTAGTCCACTTCTTGCCTGTAACTCCCTCATTCCAGCCCCTGGACTCCTTGGGACAGCAGGAGATTCGGGGGTGGGGAAACAGCTTGGAGTTGTTTCTCAGCAATCTGAGCGCCTCCAGGCAGGGCCTTTCCTTCCCTGGGCACAAATAGGGCAACTGAATAGTGACCCCCTACCTTCAGACCCCTCTCTGAGAGCTTGACCTGCCCCTTCTCTTTCACTAGCTAATGGAGAGGGGGTGTATGTGATAGTGACAATAACACTTACATCTCCATAGTTATTCATTACTGAAAGCATTTCTGAACCCATGAAAGGGGAATTGTTTTGTTTCGTTTTGTTTTGCTTCTTAATATCATGAAGGGCCTTTTAAATCTCCTCTTTGGAAGGACAGCTTTAATAAGCATGCAGGAGAGAGCATTGCACTGTGTGGGCTTCCTAAAGACCATATGGGCAAAAAGGCACATTATGTGGCTACAACTGCCCTGCTTGTCATCCCCAATCATACTTGCTCTAATCCTTGTTTTAATTTACTCTGCTGGTACCGCACCAATCCTGCCAGTGCAGTCCTCAGGGCCCCTTCATTCCTACCGCTTATGACAAGGAATATGCAAAGGCACAATTATTCATCCACTAAGGTGACAGAGGAGGGCTCTGCTTGGGAATATGTTTCCAGGCTTCCAGCGTTTTAATGTCAGCTGTTACAGCAGCACTTTGCAGTTTGCAAACAATTCTACAGGGACTTTTTTTGGGGGGAGGGGTGGGGGTGCAGCAGAGAAAGTAAAGTATTTTGATCTTAGAAAGTGATGAGTCTTGAACTTGCCTAAAAAGTGAATCTCCATTGATTCAGAACCACAAACTGTGAAGGTTTAGACACAGGTCTTAGACAAAGTGAGGACCACACTTCTATTCAGCCGGTTCATTGGATTTTTTTTTAATCAGTTGAAATTCTCTCCCTGCCCCCTCCCCTTCCTGTTTTGCCTCCAACAAAGAAAAGGACATTGAGCCAGCCCTATTAATTCGCACAGGTTTGGTATTGTTTACATTCAGATGCGTACCACATTCCTGAGGAGGAAAAGAAAACAGCCCAACTATAGCATTCAGCTCCTCGGGTCCATGATGTATTTCATTTGCTACGGTCAGAGCCATCTTAACAATGCTTTCATTTTCTTATGCCATTCAAGAAAGAAAGAAAGAAAGAAAGAAAGAAAGAAAGAAAGAAAGAAAGAAAGAAAGAAAGAAAGAAAGAAAGAAAGAAAAGAAAGAAAGAAAGAAAGAAGAAAGAAAGAAAGAAAGAAAGAAAGAAGAAGAAAGGAAGGAAGGAAGGAAGGAAGGAAGGAAGGAAGGAAGGAAAGGAAGGAAGGAAGGAAGGAAGGAAGGAAGGAAGGAAGGAAGGAAGAAAGAAAGAAAGAAAGAAAGAAAGAAAGATAGAAAGAAAGGAAGGAAGGAAGGAAGTAAGGAAAGGAAGAAGAAGAAAGAAAGAGAAAGAAAGAAAGAAAGAAAGAAAGAAGATAGAAAGAAAGAAAGAAAGAAAGAAAGAAGAAAGAAAGAAGAAAGAAAGAAAGAGAAAGAAGAAAGAGGAAGAAGAAAGAAAGAGAAAAGAGAAAGAAAAGAAAAGAGAAGAGAAGAAAGAAAGAAAGAAAGAAAGAAGAAAGAAAGAA
The DNA here is from genome assembly GCF_048593235.1 of Sminthopsis crassicaudata. Lineage (NCBI taxonomy): Eukaryota > Metazoa > Chordata > Mammalia > Dasyuromorphia > Dasyuridae > Sminthopsis > Sminthopsis crassicaudata. The sequence continues at coordinate 490,113,626 of NC_133618.1, read as the reverse complement.
AGAAAGAAAGAAAGAAAGAAAGAAAGAGAAAGAAAGAAAGAAAGAAAGAAAGAAAGAAAGAAAGAAAGAAAGAAAGAAAGAAAGAAAGAAAGAAAGAAAAGAAAGAAAGAAAGAAAGAAAGAAAGAAAGAAAGAAAGAAAGAAAGAAAGAAAGAAAGAAAGAAAGAAAGAAAGAAGAAGAAAGAAAGAAAGAAAGAAAGAAAGAAAGAAAGAAAGAAAGAAAGAAAGAAAGAAAGAAAGAAAGAAAGAAAGAGGAGGGGAACCTTCATGGCCTTTTCACGGTATCATTTGCAATTTAAAGCTAACCTGGTGAGTATACCAACAATAGGCTTGCCCATAAAATGATCCCAGGCCTGCCTGCATGCCCAATGAGGTTGATGTTGCTCTATTTAGCTCTTTGTCCCTCAGTAATATCTACTTAATGCAGTTCAATGGGAGTGGATTGTGGGGAGCGTTAAACATTCTATTAAGTCTTTACCAAGGCCACTCTATTCTCCTCCAGCTGTACAGGGGCAGAGGCATTAAATTTGAGAATGTAGTGGGAACAAGGCCCTCTGAAAAAGCACCTATATAAAAAGGACAAATTTCCTAACGAAGGAAGACCACACTCATTTTAAGACCTGTTCCTGTTATGCATAAGATCTCAAAAGGTTTGTCTGATATTAACCTGATATTACTCTCTAACCCATGTTTATTCATCAAAAAGCCAGTCCAGAAGAAACTATCCCAGATATGACTTAATACACAGCACCGCCAGATATGCTATTGTTAAATGGAGCAGCGCCAGGTGACATTTTAATTTTCTTTTCTCATGATAGTCCTTAAATACAATCATACTTAATTGTCAAAGGAGGAGAGACTCCATCATTCGTGCCCATATTGGGTCTCCTGTTGTTCCAAACCTTAGTGACTTTCTCTCCATGAAGTTTCCTGCTTCCCGAAGTGGAGGTGGAGAGGATAGCAGGCAGATTCCCCCATAGCCCCTGGGTACAATGTTGCCCTGAGGGGCTGTGGATTCGAGCTCTTTAGTACTAGCCACTGGTTTAGAGAACTGGGGTGTTGGGGGAGCAGGAGCAGAGAATAAAGGGGGGCGGGGAGAAGGGGCCACACCAGGCTTTTTCACACAGTTGGCATTGACTTGGCTTGAAGAGGCGAGCACTAAGCTGCCTTTTCAGCCCCAGTAAAAACCCTCCATCTGGCCACCCTAAAACTCTGTTAGCTTGTTCAACTCGCTGTCGGCTGATTGGGCTTTGTGAAGCAGACGTAACAACATCAATGGCCTAAACCCTCGCCACTTGAGAGTATTACATTTCATTTCATGCTTGACTTAATCAAAACTGGGGAAATGAAATTTACACCTTTTTGATGTTCCTTTCCCTGCTGTTTAAAGACAGGAATCTTTGCCCATTTGATCTTCACATGCGCCCAGTAAATGACCAAATATGCCAAGCTGCTAAAAGCAGAAGGCTACCAGTTGCCAGTGAGTATCAGGTCACTGAGAAGGCACTTAATGCAGAAAGCCCTAAATTTCTAATCCAGAGACTTTATTACCAAATGCAGCCACTCCCTAACTGCCTCCTCCCACCCCTCCCCAACAAAGACACATTTTTCAACTTTTATTAAAAAAAAAAAAAAAAAGTAAGTCAAGAGAAAATAAACCTATCGTTCTTCCAGCTGGTAGTGTGGAGCTAATTTGGAAGGAAAAAGGGAGGATGGATTTTGACTCTGAGTCTTAGGCTGAATTTGTTTGTCCCCTGTCAGCCAGGAGGCTATTAAGAGAGTTATCATACCAAGGGAAAGACTGCTGTATTTCCCGTCAGCAGGTCCTGGCCTTTGGTAAGGATGGCAGTAGGATAACTATTCGGTAAGTCAAGCACAGGGTCCAAAGTGAGTGAGAAGCTCAGATCCAGTACTTATTGGCATCTAGGTGGCTCAGCAGTTAGAGCTCTAGACTCGGAGGAATGAGGAGGATCCCATCTCATACATAGCCCGGAGCAAATCATCCAACTTCTATTTTATCTCAGTTTCTTCATCTGCATATCTATATCTCGAGGCTATAATGAGGATAAAATAAGATTCACCTAGTCTAACTCACTATTTTATAAAAAAGGAAACATTAAAGTGCCAGATAAGTAGGTGCTGTTGCCAGTATTATTAGTGCAAACACTGTAGGAGTGTGTAAAGGTCCCTTTACTTTTTAAGAAAGACAAAGAAATTTTGGTTTATTTATTTAAGAGGCAGCCGGGTTTAGTGACTAGAGAGAGAGACTTGCAGTTCATAGAGTTAGCTGGGGCCATCCTGTGGGTGCAGCTTACTATTGCCCTTTGAAGGGTGACATAGTTGTTAGGCTGACTAGGGGCACCAGCTCCACCTGTGTTCCCATGAGCCCCAACAACCCTTGTGGAAAATCCCAGCCTCTAGCTGACCCCTCTGCTCATTGTAGTGTTCTGGTGGCTGCACTAACTTCTCCAGACTTTTTGCCTTTTGTTAAGAGTCCTCCGTTTATGACTTGATGAAAACATTTGTAATAGATAATCAAATGCTTATATGTTGCAAGGGACAATGCGCTATTTGTTAAATATAAATTAACATTAACACAGATCCCCATTGCAGCAAGGCAAAGGGTTTTGACACCTTTTCAACAAGACAGCCTGGGCCCCAGGAAAGAAAGCCCTGAGCCTGTAAAGGAACTCGTTTAGAATGGTGATCGGCAGACAGCTCTTGTGTGACAAGATACATAGTTTCTTTTCAGCAACAGGCAGATTATCGGTTACTATAGTTTCCCTAATGCTCAAATGGAGCTAAGACCTAAGCTGAACAGAATAGGTTAAAAGGTACCGATGTTTGGCCCGGGAAACCACATGTTGAGAATCAGAGACCAAACCAAACAAAAAAGCACATCTCTCTGGGCTTTGATGTCTTCTCTGAGGGATGCAGAGGGAGGGGGGCAGAAGTACAGCCAGGGCCCCGGGTCCAGAGGTCTGATGGGGCCTGTGACAATGCCCTTAGTGTGGGAGCAGAGATGACAATGGCCAAAGTCCCCCAATCCCGTGCCTTCGGGATCTGCCCATTCCAGAGAGATAAGAAATGCACTTTCTTCTCTCACTAGGGAAGTGCCTCGCATTGGAGTCCTAGACTTTGTTAGCAAAATCTGCAGGATTCTTGGAGGCATGGGACTAGGGCAGCCATTGGAAGTACTTTCCTTGAAAGGATGAGGCTACCAGTAATTGCCCCTAAGGATGCTCCATGCTGGACCTTTGGTACACCTCACACCCGGCATCACTGGGGCTTTTCTGCCTGGTACTTCTGCCGATAGGGAATTCACACTGAGCCACACGACCCTCTCTGCCAGCCCTGAGTAGAATATTGGCTTTTGCCTCAAATAATTCATCTTCTCCATAAAATATTGCCTGCCTCTCCCTCCCTGGTGACAGGGCTGCGTTTTTCATAAACTGGATTAAATTAACGACTATTTATGCTCCTGATGTGGGGGTTTCTCCTCCTCTGTTGAAAATCGGTTTAGTCTCATTTTGCTTTTTATTTAAATCTTGTGAACAAGATAAATGTGCTTTTGCCTTTGGAAATCCCAATCAATCACCACCTGCCTTCATCCTAGAAAATGAGTGTGTGCGTGTGTGCGTGTGTGCGTGTGTGTGTGTGTTACATTTCATGGACTCCTGAGTGCTTCCTTGTCCGACATTGTGAGGCCTGGTCTCATTAGTTCTTTAGAATGTTTTTTTTGAAAAATATCTAATTGTAACAACTGTATTCCTATAGTGAACATATTACTTGAATTCAAGCCTTAACAATGGCAATAGGATAACTGTCCTTGAATTTGAGTCTTTTGTTGTACATCAATAGGCTTACAATGTGCTGAATTAGCAGGCATATTAATGGCCAGATGCAACACCAGCCCATTCTTTTTACTCAAATCTTCTTATGCAAATACCCCATGAATCCAGTTCAAAGAGCTAGCTTTAAAATGAGCTCCTACACACATTCATATGGGGCCTTTCACTACCAGCAAAGGGACTTAGATAGAAAGTGACATGAGAAAAGTTTAGACACTTGTTTTTTATAACTGAACATGATCTTGTTATCATAATCTGATACTGGTACCTTGCATGGTGGGGTTGTAGAATTTTAAGCCTTTAACAGAAGGGAGATAATCTCAGCCTTTGTGACAATGTGTACTGAATTCTGTACTGGGAGAAAGCTATCAGTGAGAATCGCAGTTTGTGCTTTTTTCAAACCAAACTTTTCATGGTTAAAAAAAGAAAGCGCTTTTATCCTATTATAATTACCAAGCTGATTTTCATTGTGTCTATAAGGCTAACAAATGGTAATAAAGGTCAAAGGGAAAAAAAAATAGAACAAGAAAATTCTCTTCCCCAAAAGCCAAAAAAGAAAAAACTTCCAATTCTCCCCACATCAACCCCTCTAGATTTCAATTTATTTTCTTATAGGCCTTCACAGGGACGATTTTGAACGATTTTAAATGCCAGTGAGGAGTATGCTATTTCAATCTGTAAACCTATACCAGGAGGAAGATGAGCACTTAAACCCTTGAGAAGAAAACTGCTTTAGGGGTAGCCATTTAGAAGTGGGATCTCTCCCTCAAGCTACTTTTCCTGGAGAGAACTTCCTTTCTCTTTTATTTGCCCCTACCTGTTACAAGACTGAAATTCTTTCTGAAGGGAATTAATTCTATGGCAGGTCAAAATGGGTTAAGCTGGGTACAAGTAAAGGAGAAAAGTAGATGGTTTATTTGTCATTGATAAAAAGGGTAAAAATAAGAACCTTCATTTTTTTTCTCCTGATACAGTACTTTTCCTTCCAAAGCACTTCTACCTTCTTTTAGCAAGAAATTTAGCAGCATGATAGATGTTATAAAATGCCACCTTATATTTGTCATAGTACTTGAAATTTTTCAAATGCCTATAATTATATACATACATATAAATAGATATCATGCTTAATTTATAAGTTGCTCCATAACTTCCCTAAGATTTTTAGAACACCAAAATTTTATATGTATGCTATATGTTGTCATATTTCCTGCCACTGTCTATCCTTAAAATTCTATTTTTCCCAGATTATCACAGGTGATTCTAGAACCACAGATTTAAAGCTGGAAGGGACTTTAAGGATCATTTTGTGCAATATCCTTATTTTACAAGGTAGGAAACTACCTGAGGTTTTAAAAGGTGATGACTAAGGTCACATGAGGAGAAATGAGCAAAGATTAGAGTCAGAAAATCTCTGAACTGGAAGAGATTTCAGGGTCCATCTAGTTTAACCTATATTTGACCAAGGATCTTGTCTATAATATCTCCAGTAAACGGAAACTCACCCAGTAAGAAATTTTCAAGTGAAGGGGAACATACCAGCCCCTAGGAGAGACTTTTTAGATATTTCTAGATCTAATTATTAGAAATTGTCCCTTATAACAAACTTAAATCTGCTTCTCTACAACTTCTCTCCAGACCCTCTGGCTAAATTCAATGCTCCTTCTTCAAGCCCTTTGATATTTCAGTACCTTTGGAAATGAAGTCTAAGGAAGAGAATTTAAGATTTGCAAAGCACTTTACATACCTCATCCTGTTTGATATTTATAATAATCCTAAGTACTGCTGATAATATTATCCCCATTTTGCAGATAGGAACACTAAGGCTCAGATAAGCTAATAGCAATGATACTAACAATTAGCCTCAATTAATCATGTTCTACTCTTCATAACCTCATTTGGGGTTTTTTTGTTAAAGATCCCAGAGTGGTCTGATATTTTCTTTTTCAATTAATTTTATAGATGGGGAAACAGGTAAACAGGATTAGTGACTTGTTTAGGGTCACACAGCTAGTTACTTTCTAAGGCCAGATAAAAACTCAATATGTCTCCTAGCCACCTCTTGATAATAACTACAATAATTGAGTTATATATAGTTCTTAAAGATTTCAAAGTGTTCCATATACATCATCTTATTTAATATTTATAATAATCCTGAGAGACAAGGACTAACCATAGTATTATTCCTATTTTGCAGATAGGGACACTGAAGCTTAGATAAATTGATCATATTAACATACTAACATAACAACAATAATATTTGACACTTATATAATTCTTTAAAATGTGCAAAGTGCTTTACATAAATTATTTCCTTATGAAGGATCTTATCCATGATGGGATAGTATGTTCAGTGACAGAAGCAACATTCAAATTTAAATCTCTGTTGAATTCAAATTCATGCTACCTCTCAAGATTGAGTAAACTACCTCAGTGGAAACAAATACAGAGAGTGACATGAATTTATCCAAAATCACATAGCTAGTGAGTGGAAACACAGAAAGAGCTTGAATGAAAGAATGAAAAAGTATTTGATAAGTGACAACTATGCAAAACACTATGCTAAATATTGATATTATGAATCAAAAAGGTAGTCTCTGTTCTCAAGAAACTCATTCTAATAAGGAACAATAATATGCATAGTAAGGTTCTAGCTACCAATCAGATGGAATGCCTCTAAGGACTTTAGGGAATAGTGTCATATTCTTTATTAGGGTTTCTTTATTATTATTATTTCATTTAAACTTAAAAACAAAAGCATACATACACATAAACACTTCCATGTACACAGTACAACATAAAAAAGGATTCAATATAAAACCATGTATTTCATTTCATGATGCTAACTTAAAAAAAAACAAACAAACTATTAAACAAGTACTCTTCAATATTTTTAAAGCTACCCTGCTTTTCTGTGTTTCCAAGTTTTTTTGTTTCTGTGGAACATTTTAAATTTTTTTTCTTCCTCTCTCTCACTATCCTGGAGAAAACCACCATTAGACACATATATGTTTGTGTGTGTGTGTCTGTTTGTGTATGTGTGTGTGTAACCATACTATATATGTTTCTATTAATCACTTTCTCTGGATTTGAATAGTATCTTCTTTCTTAAATCCATTGTAGTTGATTTAAGTATTTATGATACTCAAATTAGTCATTCAAAATTGTTCTTATAACAATATTTCTTTTATTGTAACAGCATTCTTTTGCTTCTGCTCATTTCACTTTTCATCATTTCATGTAAGACTTGAGATGTTTTTCTTAAATCAACCAGCTCATCATTTCTCATTGCACAATAACATTCCATCACAATCCCATAAACAACTTATTTAGCCATTCCCCAATTTAATATTAGTATTTCTACTAATAAGAATCATATCAGTTACTGATATAGAAACATATGACAGTGCAAGGGACTTTGGTGATGTAAAGTTGCTTTTCTGGCTATTCAGCAGCTATAATAATAGCACCTACAGCAAGAGTTACCAAGCTAGATCTCCATGGAGAAAATATCTTACAGGACTAGGCTGGAAGTCAAACAAGTGGTCCATAGGAAGCTGCCATTCCTAGGCTCTTGAGTTTTTCTATCTGCTGGTGGCAGCTAGTAGGCAATTTGTGTTGGTAGCACGGAATATGGACTCTCTTATGAATAATAATGATTATCTCAATGATGGCTATGGGGGACTGAGCAGGAGGCATTGATTCTGGAATAAGAGAATCTGGATTCAAACACTGCTTTTAATAATATTTGTATGATCTTGGTCACTTTACTAACTTCCCTGTTCCTTATTCTACACACATTGAGGGACTGACCTATATGAGTTCTAAGGTCTTTTCCATGTGTAAATCCATGATCTATGAAGTTCTGCTCCTTGAACTAAACTCTGCTGCTTTTTCTTTTGTAAGACTTTCATATATTTTGTGTTCTCTTGTAATATTTAAGGGGAGAGTACCAATCATTTTTTAAAAAATTTAGGTTACACACGTACATTCATTTTTTACATATTTCCATATGAGTCAGTTTGGGAGAGAAAAATTGGAACAAAGGGGGAAAACCCATGAGAAAGGAAAAAAAGAAAAAGAAAAAGATGAAAATAGTGCACATTTGGTCCACATTCAGTCCCCATAGGTTTCTCTCTGAATGGGGGTGGGGGTGTTTTCCATCCTAAATTTATTGGGGACTGCCTTGTATCACTGAATTGCTGGAGACAACCAAGTCTATCATAGTTGATCACCACTCAAGTCTTGTTGCTATATACAATGTTTTCCTGAGTCTGTTGCTTCACTCAGCATCAGTTCATGTAAATCTTTCCAGGCCTTTCTAAAGCCAATCTGTTTATCATTTTTTAAAATAGAACAATAATATTCCATTACTTTCACATGCCATAGCTTATTTAGTCATTCTAGAGTAAAATCATTTTGATTAATGATGTTGTTTTCTCCCTCTTGGTCCCAAAGTTTTCTTGGGCATGAGGGGAAAAAAAAAGTCAGAGAGGAACTGCAATTTGTTTACAATTCAAGGAAATGACTGGGGCAGTTTGGAATTGAAATGGGTGGGGTGTTGGACCTGGAGTCAAGAACACTCATCTTCCTGAGTTCCAATCAGGTCTTAGACATTTGCTAGCTGTATGACCCTGAAAAAGTCATTTAACCCTGTTTGTGTCAGTTTCTTCATCTATAAAATGGGCTAGAGAAGGAAAGGGCAAACCACCTCAGTATCTTTGCCAAGAAAACCCCAAATGAGGGGTCATGAAACGTCAGACAAAATTGAATAACAGCAAGGAGAAATGACAGCACATAGAGTTCAAGGAATTCATCCAAGGTCCCTGGGTTAATTCATGAATAGAAACCAGCTCTGCAAAATTCAAAGGTTTTATCACAAAGAAGACATTCAGGGTACATGAACTTTGTCTTCAGATGAGCTTTCACTATGATGACATTTTCCTTAGCTTTGTATTTTGGAACCATTTTTGAAATTCATTTACTTTGCAGTGGAGATTAATGTGATAAATATGCAATGAAGCAGTTTTGGTAAGGGTCACTTGCCTAAGCTAAAGCAGTAGAGCTAAGTGGGCTAAAGAATTGCTGTTGGGAAGTTTTGAGCCTCACTTGATGTAGAGAAAATTGCCCTGAATTTGCATTGTAAGGCAGAATGGTGCGTAACAAAGATGTGATATTTAGTCACAAGACTGTATTTGAGTCCTGGCTCCACCACTTAGTACCTGTAGGTTCTTAAACAAAACACTAAATCTCTCTGGGTCTCATCAGTTTCCTCATCTGTAAGCCTGGCTGGCACTGCTTTTTTCCTCTCTATACAGCAGTGGTCCTCAAACTTTCTAAATAGGGGGCCAGTTCACTGTCCCTCAGACTGTGGGAGGGCCGGACTATAGTGAAAACAAAAACTCACACTCTGTCTCCGCCCCTCAGCCCATTTGCCATAACAGGCAGGCCCCATAAAAGTCCTCAGTGGGCCACATCTGGCCCGCGGGCCGTAGTTTGAGAACCCCTGCTATACAGGGTCTCTCAAATCACTCTCATTCTCTGAACCTCATTTTTTTTTTCTGTAGGAAGGTCTAGATAATCTCAAAAAGACCTTAATATTTTAAGTCAGCTATATAGTATAATGGATAGAGTACTAGACTGACAGTCAGGGAGCCATGACCCATTCTGCTGTGTGACACTAATCAACATTTATTAAACACCTACTAAGTTCTACACATTGGGGATGCCAAGAGAAGCAAAAAAAGATAGCCCTGCCCTTAAAGAGTTTGCAGTATAATAGGTCACAGACTCTTTTTTTTCAATTTTGTTGTCTGTATAATGGAAATTATAATAGAGTATGTCTCTAAAGGTTGTTGTGAAGATGAAACAAAATAATATAAAGCATTTTATAAATTATAAGGCACTATATAAACGCTAGTTAATAATACAGTCTTTTGTTTATTAAATGTATATTCATATACTTTACACCATCATCAAAGTTTTTGTGAAAGTGTCCATGGTGTATTAGGCACTAGAGCAAAACTGCAATTTCCCAAGAACCTAGAATGAGCTCTGAGTATTTTCCTTTGAAGATCACTATTCTAAAAATTCACTGAAGTCTGCTTCCAGATAGAGATTTGAAGATTTCAGGCTAAGATACTGACAGTCATCTTGACTTTGTCTTGCCATTGGACTTCAATAACTCTGGAGGAAAGTGAGGGTCATGGTTCTATGAAGTTCTATTTCATTTAAATCCAATGCACTCAAAAGTCAAGACATCACGCTCATGATATCATTGGTCCTCTTTGAGGATAAAGGAGGAACAACAAAACGTTCATATTCTCATTCATCATTAGCTGTGAGTAGGAGGACAGTGAATGAGTTATACTAAGTTGGAAACAGTAAAAATAACAACAAACAAATACAGTTAGAGCTTGGATTACATGACTGTTTCATAAATATTTAAATTAATTAATCATTAATTATTCTTAAAGCTAATTAAAGCTTTAAGTTAACTTTGTTGTCTTTTATTAGTCATTCTCAAAAAAGAAAGCATTTAAAAAGGAAGTTTCATCATTATAGAATAATTGGATAGAGACTACAAAATTGGATGCCCAAGTGGCCCAACCTATATCTCAACAAATATTACCACTGAGAAACTGATAATAAGTTACAGGCCAATCTTTGAAGACCTCAACTGAGGGTAGACCGATTATCTCCTATGATAGTCCGTTCTACTTTTAAATACTTTTTTACTGTTAAGGAATTTTTTTTCCCTTAAATCAATCCTAAATTTGCCTCTCTACCACTTCCACTTTTTTTTTTTTTTTGTTATTTCTCCCACCTAGTTCTGTTTTCTGGTGCTGAGTAGAATGAATCTAATCCCTTTTTCCTTTGATGTCACTTCAAACAACTAAAGAAAGCTATCTTCTGGCACCCTTCCCCCAAGTCTTCTTTTCTCCAGTTTAAACATCTTCAGTTCCCTTAACCAATCTTCATGACATGAGGACCTTTTTCACCATACTGGTCATACTCTTCTGGATGGCATCTAGTTTTTCCATGTCCTTCCTAAAATATAACACTCAGAACTGAACACACTATTCTAGAAATGTTTTTATGACTAGTATTATCATGTGTCTCTTTCAGAAACTATGTCTATCTTAATACAGCTTAATATCATATTAGTTTTGGGGTTTTTTTTTTAACTACCTCATCTCAGTTAACTCATTTTTGAGCTTATTGTAAATAAATATGTTAGTCCTTTTTAGATAAATTGCTCTCTAGATATTGGTCACCTGGCATGATTTTAAGAAATAGATTTTTTTTAATCAATGTATAACATATTTATCTTTATTCATGTTTATCTTATTAGATTTGGTCAAATATCATAGTCAATTAACATCTTTTTAGATCTGTCATTTAATGGACTAGCTATCCCTCCTAGAGTTATATCATATATAAATTTGACAAACATACTATTTATTCCTTTTTTCCAAGCCATTGATAAAAATCTGAAATGGCACAAAACCAAACCACAATCCTCCAGTCTTTGAAACTTTCTCTGAACATCAATGAGTTCAATTATTCAATTGGTTCCAAACCCATCTCATATTATCTAGCCCATATCTTTCTTTATTGTCCAGAATAATAAGAGAAGCTTTATAAAAATGCTTTGCTAAATTCTACTTAAACTATATCTACAGAATTCCACTTCTATTACCAATGTTAGCTAGTATTTTTGATTTGTAAAGTCCTTTACAGATATTTACTCATTTAATCCTCACAAGAACTCTGGGAGGTAGCTATTTTTATTATCCCCATTTCCAAAATGAGAAAACCAAGACACAGAAGTCAGGTGACTTGTCTGGTGTCATAATAAGTATAAATGTATAAGACAACATTTGAAATCAGGTATTATTAACTCCAAATCTCACACTATCTCCGATTTACTACTTAGCTGCCATGAAGCTATCAACTCTAATAATCTTGTCAGAAAAGAAAAAGATTAATCTGCTATTACTTTTTTTTTTAATGAAACAACTTAATGAAACTTTCTTAATGAAACTTTATTTTTCTGAGTTTCCTTGCCTATAAAATAGGGATAATAATAGCATCTACATACACCTTGTAGAGTTGTTTTTACAGAAGATCAAATAAGATGACATTTATAAAGTGCTTAGCACAATATCCAACACAAATTAGATGCTGAATAAAAGGTTGTTCTCTTTTTTTTTTCTTCCACTTAATGTCCATCAACAATTCCTTTAATAATAGATTCTAGAATTTTTCCAGGGATCACTGGTTTATACTTTTCAGACTGCTCTCTTTCATTTTGTAAGACTTCAGACCTTATTTGTCTTCTTCCAGCCAGACATGGGGCATCACTTCAATTTTCTATTGTCATTCAGAGAACATTAATGGTGGATCTGCCATCACAACCACTCATTCTTTCAGTACCTTAGAATGTAATTAATCTGATTCTGGTGATTTGAACTCATTAAGGATATCAAGGTGCTCTTTTAGTCTACTTACTCAGCTTGAGTATCAACCCTCCATTATCCACTTTGTTTTATCTTTGCTAATCCAAAGATAATTCTCCATTACATGAAAACAGAAAGCAAATCAGAGTGGAACAGTTTTGTCTTCCCTCATTCACCAGTTATTATTGTCCAGCCCAACCTTATTCTTTTCTGATCCTATTTTTTCCCTCTCCTCTAATATAGCTTTAAAAACCTTTTGCGTCATTCGTAGCTTCCTTCATAAGGGCAGATCAGAATTATTATATCAACCTGACAACTAATTACATCAGCCTTAAACCATATTTGTGTATTTATTTTATTTATTCTGTCCTTCCCGTCATCTTCTTTAGCTTCTCTTTAAGCTGAAAGTTCATTGAAGAGTTTTCCATATGAGCCTTAAAAAAAAAAAAAAAAAACTATCTTTTTTCTTCTTTAAAAAATTGATTTATCTTTGTATCTTTAAAATTTCGTTTTTAAATTTCCAAATCTATGGGATCATTTTTCCCTACAAAATTTCAGGGCCAGAAGCAAGCTTACATGGTGCAATGGATAAAGCACTGACCCTGAAGTCAGGAGGACCTGAATTCAAATATGGCCTCACACACTTAACACTTACTAAATGTGTGACCCTGGGCAATTTGAATAATCTCAATTGTCTCACAAAAAGCACCAACAAAACAGAAAATTTCGGGCCATAATATTTTACTTATTTTTTCTTCAGATCCTTTGAAATCTGAATTTCCAACCTATGGGAACATGTCAGACTATTCTCAGCTTTCCTCTCATCTTGCATTCTGTATAATTATATACTGTTTCAAGGTATATAATTATATACTATATTATAGTAAATGGAGGGACTTGCCAATAAAGTACTCTGTCATAGAGCATGCTTGGATTTGCCCTTCCTAGGGAATTATAGAACATGTACAATATTCTCTGCCTCAGGCGAATCTAACAAATGGAGCTTTAGAGGCTAGTTTCAGCCATCATGACTCAGATTTAATACTGTATGATGAAAAAAAAAAAATCTTCTGATTGTCTAAGGAGCCAGAGTGATCATTCAGTAGAACTGAGCCAGAAAGGAGTGTGTGTGGACAATCTTTCATTCTCTTCCCCAGTGTCTTTCAATTGAGAAAAGCTGTTGGAGAGGGAAACTTGCTGCTTTTCCTCTTACTCAGTCACTATAGTCACTATGTGTCCTTAATTGAATGCCATTTCTTTTACTTTTATGCTTATTATTTTCTGATGCTAGACCCCAAGATGGAGAAAGCCCAGATGATCAGCAAAATCAAGAATCATCAAAACAGTGGCACTAGAGCTGCTGGCTACAGCCAAATTGTCTTGAGAGCCAGTACAATAGCTGATTAACCGACTTGACCTAGATTAATAATGAATTGACCTGTAAGATACCACACCCTGCAAAAAAAGAAACCAAAACCCAAAAACAACTCTACAGAGCAAGAGAGCAACTTGCCATCTTCAACACAATAGCCCAGACAGTGATTCCTTGAAGGGAGAAAAGAATTCTGAAGGCCCAGAGTCACAAGGAACCTTGGTCCCAGATGTTCTCCACATATGTGACAGACTACCCTAGTCTTTGAATTTAAGGACATTCTAATTAGGGATTGTGTGTGTACACAAGAGAACAATGTTCCACTAGTATGAGGGAGTTGTTTTGTAACTATCATTGTCATTCTATCTTCCCAGTAAATACCTTTTTGTAAAAGCTAATTGATGTTGATTGGTTGGTCAATATTGAGGAGCACAGCTTATGGAGGCTGTTGAATTACCATAATAAAAATTCCACCCCATCAAGATTATTCCCTTGTTAGGGATAGGCCTTATGCTGGCAACTTGTTAGCTCAGGTTTGATTTTGGGATGAAAAGATCCCATTATAAATCATTTAACAGTTAACAAAAGGAGGTTTTTCTTAGACCTAATATAGCAAGAATATTCATCGAGGATATAGAAGCACTTAACTTTTATAGGTATAAGCATTCCTCTGATCAGTAGAGCAGGATGTGATGACTTTGGTCTTTAGACATCCACCAAGTTGGAAGGGTCTTGACTTCATGTGGTTGCCTTATGATGGAGGAACCATATGAGGGAACAAATGGACAACTAGATAGCTATGAACCAATGTTGTTGTAAAGAGTTCATAACAAAGGAACCATCTCCTTGGGTTTGGAATAGGGAACATTCTGATGGAGGGGAGCAAAGTGTGCTCACTCATTAAGGCCCCTGGGGAATCAAAACTACCTTACTATTAAACTTCTCTTCCTTGATCTGTTCTGTTTATGGCTGCTAGGTTCTCTGTTTCCTCTCAAACAACTTTTCCCTTAATTAGAACTCCCTTAAACATTTCTCTCTCCCACTCCCACTCCCCAACAGCAAATAGCTTACTTGATTGCTTAGTCCAGGAACCTTTTCCTAATCCTATCTCTAATGCTATAGCTAGAACCTGGAACCTCCTCTTTGCAGATCATGTCAGAACAGCCTGCTGCTACTTCCCTGTCACCTGGAAGTCAGCAGAGTTAAGAGCAGTCAGGACCAGCCTCCTGTTGCCTTTCCTTAAAATTCATATCATTTCTTTTCTAACAAGTTCTTCCTTGTTAGTGAGACTCAAATTCAGACTAGATTTTCCTCATACTAGTTCCTCCATCTTTTGAATCATTTTACATTATCATTAAATGAAATCAATAAAATAATAATTGATCTTTTATCACAGAGGGCTATAGCAGACATCCAGATTATTGAGGTACTATACCACACCTCTGTCACATTTGTGATTTGTTTCACTCATTTCCTCTAATCCTCATCTATTACTTTTTCTTGTCCAGGTGGTCTGTGAAATAGTCCATTGAAAATACTGTTTCTATTTCTACCTGCATTGATTCTTTTTCCAAATGCTTTTAATCATAGTTCCCTACTCTGACTTCTGGATTTCTATACCCAAATATTCTCTTAACAGTCAATGGTATTCTGTTGCCCTCCTTATCTTAGCTAGTTTATTTGAAAAACATACTTTCCTGGAGCTTATGAGAAGCAATGTGGTATAGTGCCAGCAGGCAGCTGGCTTGAGATCCATGAAGGTGTGAGTTCAAACCCTGTCTCTGGGTATATTGACTGTGTAACCCTGGTCAAGTTTATGAATCTCTTGGTACCCTAGATGATTCTCTGATTATAAATTAGCAGGGGAAGAAGAGAATAAGCATTTATATAGTTCCTCCTATGCGCCAAGCATTGTGAAAATCATTCTGCAAATATTTCATTTGATCCTTCAAACAAAACTGGTCTCAGACACTTACTGGCTGCATGACCCCAGATAGGCAAATCACTTAATAACTCTGTCTCAGTTTCCTCACATAGAAAATGATCTGGAGAAGATGGTAAACCACTCCAGTATCTTTGCCAAGAAAACTCCAAATAGGGTCATGAAGAGTCTGAAAAGACGCTTCATTTCAACAACAAACATATTTTGGGTACATATTAGCTATATACTTATGTTAGTATATATAATCCCCTTGAGGACAGGAGATGTTCAGTTTTTGACTTTATGTCCCAACCATATTTGTGCCTGCCACTTATTAAATGCTTGATGATTGATATAAATTATAAAGCTAGTCAAATTCAACCCATTATTTTTTATAAAAAGTTTTTAGTTTCAACCGTAACCTTTTCCAAAGTAGTTTTTTGTACTTTATAGAAGTCTCAGCTTTCTCCAGAGATTTTTGCTGGACAACTGGAATCTATGACTAAAACATCATCATAGCTTTTCAAATTGAGTTGAAGCTATCAACTGCCTTAATTTGATCCTATTTGATTGAGCCAGATTTTGGGGTAACTGATTATCTCTTAGGTTGAGGTTTGATTATCATATATTTTGGACTTTGTTATATAAGTGGTTATTTGCAAGAAGGAAATGAGTAAGTTACAAAACAGTAGTCATCTTTCAGCTTCTCAGTTGAATTTAGATACATCTTCCCCTGCTCTCTACAAAAGAAAATGTGGTATTTATGTTATGGCAAATGGATAATCAACTAAACAGTTAATAAATAACACAGCTATAATTGAAACCTAAATTCAGTTCTAGGACCAATTCCTCTATACTATTTTGAGACTTAATGCTTATTCAACATAAGTCAGGTTTTGCATTCAAAGCATTTCCCCTTGAAAGAAATAACTTTGGGTTGCTCTGTGAATGACTACAAGGTTTGGAGTTTTTGTTGTTGCTGTTACTTGGTTTTTGCTTGTCTTAAATCCCTTTCTTCTAAATATTCCACTTTTTTCTCCTAAAGATTTTAGCACATTATTATCTTCTTCTCCCTTCCTCCCTTCAATATCCTCTTTAAAAAAAAAAAAGTCTAGCAATAGTAACCATGGATTACATTAGTTTGAAGCTCTGTGATGGAATTTTGAGACACTTTATAAAAGTTTCCCATCAAGCCTCCTGGAAATAGTTAAAACTAAAACCATCACAGGGCAAAGTTGCTCTCCCTTTGGGGCTATACAGAGTCAGATGCATATTTCCTGTTCCTAAGAGGTTGAGGGAAGGAGGAACAAACCTACTGGATTATTTATCCAATACATTTGTCTTGTCAAGGATTGTATTTCTGCTGTTTCCTCCAGGTCTCTAGCTATACTGATGGTTTGGAGCACCTGTCACTTCTACCAACAACCTTAGTGAATGTCTCAGACAATATTTATAAGGGTTAAGTTCCCTCCCAGTACTTTTTGTTGTTGTTTTTAAGAAAAGAAAAGTTTCTAGAAATTGAATTGAATTTCTAGCAGCTTTTGATCTTGCTCTGAGCAAGCCACCATAAGAATCTCCGAATTTGGCCAGACCTGACTTTCTGTATTGTGAGGTCACCAGTAGGCATCTTATTAACAGCCAACTCCAGAATTTCACTCCTCGGGTTATATTTCTCTGGAGCTCTCTGACAGGCTCCCCAGAGATTAGAGAAACCAAGCCTAATCCCCCCCCCCCCCAAAGCTGGGGTTAAGTGACTTGCCCAGGGTCACACAGCTAGGAAGTGTTAAGTGTCTGAGACCAGATTTGAACTCAGGTCCTCCTGAATTCAAGGCTGGTGCTCTATCTACTGCGCCACCTAGCTGCCCCCAAGCCTAATATTTTTCTTTATGTTTTGAAAAACATTATCCAGACTAGTTCTATGAAATAAAAGATAACTTTAGAGAACATACACATGAACTGAACAGTCATTCAGGCAATAAGTATTAAGCACTTATTATGTGCCACTAAATCCCAGTAATTACTGAGAATATAAAAACAAAAATAAAGAACAACTTCTATCCTCAAGGAGCTTACAATCTAATAGGTGAAAACTATATTAGAAAACATAGAAAAGCCAAAATGATAGAAAGCCAAAAAAAAGAGTATGAGAAAATGTGAGAAAGGGGACAATGGAAGTGAAAGTCTGAAAGTTTGGATTTTACCTTGGAGAGAAGATACATGACTGACTTCAGGTGCCCTACTTAAATGAAAATTCTAGGAGGAAGAACCTTCTAATCAAAGGGAGAAGTTCCATGGACAGAAGATTCATCTAATGTGAGAATTCCAGGGCTGGCATGAGCTTCCAGGAAGAAGAGATTTCTAGTAGAGAAAGTCCAAAATCTAGAGAAGAATGATCAAAGTGAAATTAGTAGAATCAGAAACAATTTCTACAATGATCCCAATATAAAATATATATATATATATATATATATATATATATATATATATATATATATATAAAACATTTTAGGACTTCAGAAGATTAACAATAAGACATATCTCTTGCTTCTTGACAGCAATTTCCAAAAACAAGAAAACATGTGTAGCAGTTTATATATTGCATGGGTGCAAAATATATTCTTAATTTCTTATTTTCATAAGCTACTAGATTATATTTTTAAATTTAAAATTACACAATGCTAATCTATAAAATAGCATCCAACAAAGAGATTATGAAGTACATTGTAAAATGAAAAAGATATTTTCAAACAGTCACTGTGGCGATTTGTTTTGTTTAGCTATGTTTTCTCATTACCAAGTAGAATTTTTATAAGTAGAGAAGTGTTCAGTGAATTAGTGGGAGATGGTAAAGATGGCAAAAATGAAAAAAGGACATTCATAAAACAAAAAAATCAAAGAAAAATTTTCAGAAAAAAATACTATTAGGACAATTTTACTTCTATTATTTAACATGTAATATGTCCTCCTTTAAAAAAAACTTTGCATGACAGAAGTACATTAGAAAATAAATGTAAATTTTTTGCAAACTTTAACATGCTACATAAATATTATCAGTTATTATTGTGTCTCCTTTTCATTAAGTTCATTACTTTTAAAGGAAAGGAAAAAAAGAAATTACCTTAGAAGTGAAAGCTCAATATAAGATCTTTTTAGTTTTTTTAAGGAACTTTTGGTACTACTTAATCTTCCTCATACTGGCTCCAAAGCTACCTTTTATTGGATTCCTCTATTATCAATAGTGATATATCAAGACTTGAAGATCTTCTAAAAGTAGTATGGAGGAATTCTTTCTATTTTTGCTCAGGGTTCCTTCAGTGCAGCAAGATGTGATTTCAAATCCCTCTTCTTGCAAAAATTGTCTGCTATTGAGTGTCTGAGGCCAGATATGAATTCAGGAAGATGAATGTTCCTAACTCTGGGCCTAGCATTCTATCCACTGTATCACTTAGCTTCCTCTACCATGTTTTCTGTTGTGGTTACCCATGTTTCCAGAAAATGGTGGCTCTCTGTCTCCTTTTGGTGAGCACAGAGAAAAAATTAGAACTTCTAAAAAACCCTGTAGATTCAGGGGGATTGTCCAATGACTTGTATCCTCTCACCTACTAATAATAGACCTATTACTGTAAGTGTGGTGTGCTTTCCAGAGCATGATTTCTCCTCTCTGGAAACCTGAGAATCTAGATATGGCTTCTGAATGGCTCTGGACATTTTGAAAAACAGCAATGCAACAGACCACATGTTAATTATAACACACTTAAATCCTCAAGCCCCTAGCCCCATCCTCAAAATGATTTTCCTACTTGGAAGCCCTACAGATAGACTCTTAAGTGTGAGGCAAAACAGAGATTACCTGCAGACCATGCATAAGGCCCCTTCTACGCTCAAATTAAAACTCTGATAGGTGAAAACTATCCAGATACACTAGTAATAAACGAAAGGCTGAGTCAATGTCTGCCTTGGTCATTAATGAACCTTTCCCACACTCCCTAATCATCTTGATTGCCTGATCGAATGAAACATATGACACAGGACATTGCCCCGAATCTAAATAACCCTTCAACCACTATCTATCTTGGGAGGCTAAGTGGCGAATCAGTGCTGGCACCTTATCAGATGGGAACTTTTTAATTGGGGTTGCTAGTGTCCCTAGACAATCCTTCTTCTGTATTATTCTCTAGTATCTCCCTCAGCATCTTGCTCAACTGCAGTCACAAATAACTTGGCAGAATGCCTCCTACTCTAGATGCACTGGATGAAATTTGGAAAGGGAAAGCTAGAGATCTTGTCTTTTTCTTTCCTGTTAAAAATGTCATTTTTCATTTGTCTGTCTCTCTGTCACTGATTTCACAGCATTCATCTACATGAAAACTCTGAAGAACAATGGATTGCCTGAATGACTTTCTTGGTTTGAAATGTAGTTTTCTTTTTTATTTTTGACTAAAGCCCATGTGTTTTTATCCTTCATGATTCCAGAAAGACTTTCCAATGATAGTTCTTTGTTTATTTCTTTAGGGAAGCACCTGGGGAACATCCCACTTTCAGTTGACTAACTTCCTAGTGTACTTTGAGTACCAGATAAGGGAAAGACAACATAGCCAAGAAATGATTTGCAAACTAGTAGCTCAAACCAATTAACACTGTCTTCTCATTCATTGAATTTATAAATTAATGGCTACTGTAATAATCTCTATTCAAAAGATCAAATTTCATTTTGGTTGCTCTCATGGGAGTCACAGATTTGGAAGTCTTGGGGAAAGGATTATCTACCTGCTTACCAAGTTTAACACACATTTCTTGGATGTGGATTGAAGGGTAGAAAGAGAATTCCATTATTATGCTGAGAATGGACAGTAGAAAGGGCCTGGAACAGATGGCATTGAGGATAGATAAGATTTATTCTATTTAATCCCAAAGGACAAAATCAGAAACAGAGGATGATGAAAGTTATATGGGGGTACATTTAGGTTTCATTAAAAAATAAATACAGCAGATCTTCTTTAGACATAAAGTGGATATAACAAAGTGGAAAGTGGAATTTTCTCAGGAGATAGTAGGTTCCCCTTACAGGAATGATGGAACCAGTAGGAAATAAATCCTAAATTGATTTACTTCTCATAAATCAGCAAAATACAATTCATGGATTGATTTATTGTTTTGATAATCATTTAGGCTTAGGATAATGATGGAGAAAATATTAATAATATATAACGTATGCACTTTTTAAAACACATAAACATTTGTTAAACATTTGATCAGCATACTCTTGGTTCACTGCAGGCCTTTAAGCATATGATGACCACTTGTTGGGTGTGTTGTAAAAAGAATTTTTGGTCAAGTATGGTTTGGGCTTGATGGAGCCTAAGGGTCTTTCCATCTCTGAGATTTGATAATACTCGATGACATTTTTTAAAAAAAATCCTCTTTTTCAACATTCAGTTTCCCATAGAGAGCTAGAGCCCTGAAGTCAGGAAAACCTGAGTTCATTCTACCTCTGGCATAGCCCTGGTAGAATGACTCTTGGAAAGACACTTTATCATCCATTCCATCTATATCTTTCTTTCCTTCCTTCCTTTTCTTCTTTCCTTCTTTTTTCCATTTCTTTCTTTCTTCCTTCCTTTTCTTCTTTCCTTCCTTTTTTCCATTTCTTTCTTTCTTTCTTTCTTTCTTTCTTTCTTTTCTTTCTTTCTTTTCTTTCTTTCTTTCTTTCTTTTCTTTCTTTCTTTTCTTTCTTTCTTTCTTTCTTTCTTTCTTTCTTTCTTTCTTTCTTTCTTTCTTTTCTTTCTTTCTTTTCTTTCTTTCTTTCTTTCTTTCTTTCTTTCTTTCTTTCTTTCTTTCTTTCTTTCTTTCTTTCTTTCTTTCTTTCTTTCTTTCTTTCTTTCTTTCTTTCTTTCTTTCTTCCTTCCTTCCTTTCTTTCTTTCTTTCTTTCTTTCTTTCTTTCTTTCTTTCTTTCTTTCTTTCTTTCTTTCTTTCTTTCTTTCTTTCTTTCTTTCTTTCTTTCTTTCTTTCTTTCTTTCTTTCTTTCTTTCTTTCTTTCTTTCTCTCTCTTTCTTCCTTTCTTCCTTTTTCTTTTTTCTTCCTACCTATTGATATCATGAATTGATTTGTTGTTTTGATAATCATTTAGGCTTAGTGTAATGATGGAGAAAATGTTAATAATGTATAATGTATGCAATTTTTATTTTTATTTTTTATTATTTTTTTTTCCTGAGGCTGGGGTTAAGTGACTTGCCCAGGGTCACACAGATAGGAAGTGTTAAGTGTCTGAGACCAAATTTGAACTCGGGTCCTCCTGAATGCAGGGCTGGTGCTCTATCCACTGCGCCACCTAGCTGCCTCCTGTATGCAATTTTTAAAACACGTAAACATTTGTTAAACATTTGATCAGTATACACTTGGTTCACTGCAGTCTCTATGTCACATTAGCAGGCAGTATTCTAAGCCTTTCCTTGTCTCTGAAGACTTCTGCTAAGGAAGAACTTTGTTAGAACTGTTTGCATTCCTGGAAAAGATGGCAAGCAAGAGAGGAGAGGGGAAAGAACGAATCTCTTTTATATCCCTGAAAAACTTCATGATCTCAAGAATCTGAAATAGGAGTTTAGACAGGAATTGTCATAGCTTTGCTTCAAGCCATTTGCTCTAAAGTTTACTGCTGCTGCTGCTCCTTCATTAAAACACTGTGGGAAGCCCCCAATTTGGCCAGATTTAATTTTCAACTTTTATAATTCATTTAAAATTTGATCAAGGAGTTAATTTATGACAAGGGCAAGGGGCTCCTTGCTCATGAGTTTGGTGGGCAAATGCATTAGAACTCCATCTATGCTTAAAACAGCTCATTATAATTGAGTGCAAAAAGGTGTTTTTTTCATCAGAGTTTGGGAGTCTAAGGTGAGTGGGGACAGTTCCAGGCTCACTCAAAGCTAATTTAACTGCCAAGAATGCATATGCCTAGCTACCCAGTTGCAGAGCATTAGAGGAGAGCAAATTCTGATCAAATACCATTTATCAAAACCTTGTCAACGTGATCAGGAAGTCTTTTATGGCAGTCCCATTCCCAGGATATCTGAAGTTTTTCCCATACCAGAGGGATGATGGGAATGCACATTGCAACAAGAGACTGAAATGTGGCATATCTGGGAAGTGGCACATATTCCTTTCTTGATGAAATACAATTTTTAAGAGATAATCTGAGTTTTACACAGAGGAGGCTAGATGATACTAAAGACTTTTAAAACCTCTATGTGAGACCCAAGATTTCAACTAGGAGTGTGTGTGTGTGTGTGTGTGTGTGTGTGTGTGTGTGTGTGTGTGTGTATGTGTGTGTATATCTTTGCTTGAATGTGCTTATGTGCATATATATATATAGATTGGTGGGTAGAAGGTTTAATGAAGTACCTTTTAAACTCATTGCTACGGCCACTGAGTGTTGACCTTGTCCCTCTAATGTGGGCCCTGGACATCTCAGAGCCATTAAATTTCATTTAACTTAATGATGGTTTTTATAGTTGTGTGCATTCTTACTTCTCCCGGACCTCCCGTGCCCTTTCCCCTTAGGACCTCAGAGTAATGGGTACATTAAATAAATCTATTATGTGAATCAATGAGCCATTCTTGGGCATCTCTATATCCTCTCAAGAGAAAGCCAAGACCCTAGAGTTCTGACCTCTAGGACAATGTGGATTTCTCTTTCTAAAATAAAACCAAACCAATAGGAAACCAATAGTAGCCATTGTATTCTTATGATGGTGTAGGTCTCCACTATGTTATTGCTCTGTGTTCCCCTGTGGCATAATGGGAAGGAGGCTGGATTCAAACTCAAAGAAATTAGTTTTGAATTCTGGCTCGATCACTTTCTACATATATGACCATGGCCTTTCTGAGACTTAGTTTCCTTATTTATAAAATGAAGACATTGGGCCAGATGGTTATCCAGCTCTTTTCAGCTCCTCATCTTTAATTCTCTAATTATGTGATAGAACCAGACATGAGGTGGAGTGAGAGGATGGGGAGACAGAGCTCAGAGGAGCTGTCAAAATGGAGAGAAGGAAACTCTAGACCTGGGATTAAAGTGGAGGGGTATAAAATCCATTGTAAACTGGCACACACAGAGCTTGTGCTTTTTTCCCCCTATTTCATCTGTATAGATCCTTGTCAGGAATACTGATCACTTCTGGTCTTGGCTAGCCCATCACAGAGCAAGGTGAATAGACTTAGAATGTCATCAGCAAGAGAGGACAAGATAACTAACACTATTGCTGCATTGGTGGAGCTCTCCTTCCAACTTTGACCTTGAACATGGTACCCTCTTGCCAAAGTTGTATCATGTCACTTTCTTGTGATTGCATCCTCTCCTGCTTTCCAGTTCAAAGTTCCTTAATACTCTAAAGCTAGAGGGGTCTGTATATCAAGAAACATCACCTAATATTCTGCCTAATGGTCAACATACTCAGTTGATATATTCCCATGGATCTTTGACTATGAGTTTTAGAATTTAGAAAACAAGGTCAGGACAAAGTTAAGAAATCTATCTCTAGGAAATCAACCGATTCATAGTACAAGTCATAAATTCCTCTTTAGTTTGCATGATGTTTCACATTATTTCCTTCATACACTCTGTATTGTTTCCCAAATATATCCCTCAACATCCTCTAATTTCATGGTGCCATTTTCTGCTCATTCATTTACATGTGCCAACTCTTATCTCTAGAACCAACTCCATTCCAAACCTATCCCTTCAAGTGCAACTTCAGTTGTCTCCTCTCCTTAAAAGCCTTTCCTGATACATTCCCAACTTGAAGTAATTGCTCCCTTTAAAAATTTTATTCCACATATTATTGCTCTGTAAGAAATGACCAGCAGGAGGAATACAGAGAGGCTTGGAGAGACTTACATCAACTGATGCTGAGTGAAATGAGCAGAACCAGAAGATCACTGTACACTTCAACAACAATACTGTATGAGGGTGTATTCTGATGGAAGTGGAAATCTTCAACATAAAGAAGAGCCAACTCACTTCCAGTTGATCAATGATGGACAGAAATAACTACACCCAGAGAACACTGGGAAGTGAATGTAAATTGTTAGCACTAATATCTGTCTGCCCAGGTTACATGTACCTTCGGAATCTAATGTTTACTGTGCAACAAGAAAATGGTATTTACACACATGTATTGTATCTAGGTTATATTGTAACACATGTAAAATGTATGGGATTGCCTGTCATCGGGGGGGAGGGAGTGGAGGGAGGGGGGATAATTTGGAAAAATGAATACAAGGGATAATATTATAAAAATATATAATAAAAATAAAAATAAAAAAATAAAAAAAAATTTTATTCCACTTTTTCTAAAAAAATCTATCCAACACTCTTCTTGGTTTGTTTGTTTCTGGAAAGTCTTCTCTTCTTTGGTGGGAAGTGCAGAGGCCATTCACAGGCCAAACTCAATGCTAATTTTAAAATCCCAAGCAGCAAGGACCCTAGGATTATACCATCATACCTTGCCACTTGTAGGGATTTAACTTTTATTGGAGTGTCACAGAGAGTAGCTTTCAAGTCAGGAAGATTAAATCCCATGCTACATGACTATAGATAAGTCAGTGAAACCTCTTAGTTCCTCAAGGCAGTTCTAGGTTAACACTATCATATATAGATGAATTGTTAAACTCTATAAGAGAAGGGAGTTTCGATATGGGGGGTTCCCCACAATACTGGAAAAAACAATAGTGAAGAACAGAGAATCAGCAAAGACGAGCATGAGAGAGTAGCAAATCTTCATTATTAGAGGAACTCCTGCATCAAGAAGATCATAGATCCAATTGAGTATTTAAATGTATGTTTTGCAAATACTTAAATAAATATGCAATGTGTCACCTGATAAAATGTGTCACTTACATAGGCAGTTGGTGGCACATAGATAGACTTCTGAGTCTCAAGTCAGGAAGACCTGAGTTCAAATCCAGCCTAAATATGTGACCTTAGACAAACCATTTAATCCCTGTTTGCTTTAGCTTTCTCAACTGTGAAATGGGAATAATGAACACTTATCTTGCAAGGATGTTTTAAGGATCAAATGAGATAATAATTGTAAAGCACTTTAGCATATAGTCGGTATTATATAAATGTTTATTCCTTTCCCTTCCTCTTAGTAAGGACTATTTCATTCCCATAATCCCAAATATCTACTATAGAACCCTGGAACAATAAATGTTTATTGACTGGTTGTTAAATTGATAAGAAAATAAGTTGCTAAGAGAATGAGTTCCTTGGAAATCTTCATTGCTCTTTTTATGCACATTTCTTTATGTCTTCAGGTTTGACGTAAAAAATATTTATTAAGTGCTCTCCTTTGGCAAGCCATGTGGTTAGGAAGGTTTAGGCTTTCAAAATGTCTTACATGAATGATCTCATTTGATTTTCAAAAGTGATTTGTGAGATAGATGCTTTTATTATTTCCATTTTACAGAAGAGGAAACTATAGCTTGCATTAACATGCTCAAAACTATTCAGTTAGTGTTGAGTCAAGATTAGAAGTCAGATTTTTCTGACTCCAAGTTCAGTATCTACTCTATCCAAAGTAATTCTACATTTACCTGGATATATTCTATACTTTTGGAATAGTTGTGGTAAAGAAGAGAAGGCAGAAAGAGACAGAAAGAGCAGAAAGGAGAGGAGCTTTGCCTCTCCTAAAATTCAGGTTCTTTTTGTGAGTCCTATAGGTCTTGGATCCTTTTTTCTTTCCCTGGGATCTCAGACAGGAGATCTCTCATTTATCCTCCTCCTACTACCACTACCTCCAATTATGAGCTGCTTCCTCCCATGGCAAAAGGGTAATGTTGAGTGTTATTTAGGTTCCTCCTTCCCTATGTCTTTACATAGCCATCCTTTTTTTTTTTCCTTCTGTGCTATGAAATGGATAGTTATATATTTACAATAAACAAATAGAGCAGCTGAAACTTGCATTTTATTTTAAAGGATTTTTTTAAGGGTCAAGAAAATGGTTTTGATTTTTAGTATATTATCAACAAAGTGAATTAGGGCAAAATTGAAATTTAAGCAGTAACAAACACAATTAATGCAGTTTTCAAACCAGGATGAAAGGGGATAGAAATGATGGAAGCTTGAAGCTACTTTTAGGTTCCCCCAAAGGGATTTGAGTTGGCAAGCTAAGCCCAATTTACGCTGAAAAGAGGGAGGAGATGAACAGAAGCTTTGGTTGTTGGGAGATTTTTCGCTAAAAAATGTTGAGGAGTTGGAATACATTGGCTACAAAAGAAGTATAAAGTTAATCTGTTGGGAAAATTCCAATTTAAGATGTTTTCCAGGAAATCCTGTGTTCTTCTCTCTAAATTAGGAAGTATCACTGCTTTAAGTTTGGTCTTATTTTTGACATTGACAATGTCAATGACCAACTGAAATCAAAATAAATGGCACAAAAGCTGATTTCAGGAGATTCTGTGAAATGAGGATATAGCATTTGAAATTTGAGAATTTAAAAAAATTGATGGGTAATGTCTTATCATCTAATCAACCTGAGTATTTGTGGAAGGAACTATCCAACAAATCCTATATCAGGGGATCCTATATCAAGATTGGGCTTGGGGGTACTAATTTTAGATACCTCAAATCCTAGGAACCAGAATCTGGATGGAGACAATTCAGCGCAACAAAAGATAGAAGTACAGGGCAGGGAGAAGGAAGAGGAAAAATCACATGGATTTCTAAAGCAAGGATTCCACATGAATACTGGGATACCATCTATATATTAAATCTAGGTTGGATTCAATAAGCTGCCAACATTTGGATCAGGTAACTTTTTTTTCCACACTAAGATTCTTTGTATTGAATTGATTTAATTATGGGATAACTTTTGCTCAAGTACACTTACCTACTTGCAAATATGGAATAAGGGAGGGAGAAAAGGAGGTGACAAAGTAGATAGAGTAACAAATTTGAAATCAGGAAGATCTGAGGTAAAATCTGGCCCGAGACACTTACTAAGCTATGTGATCGTAGGCAAGTCACATACCTTCTGCTTCAATTTCCTTATCTGTAAAATGAGAATTATGATAGCATTATTGTCCAAGGGTTGTTGTGAGAATAAAGTGAAATAATATTTATAAAACTCCTTGAAAATATTAAACTGTTACATAAGTGCCAGCTTTTATCATCACTATCATCACCATCATCACTATCATGATGGGATCATAGATTTTAGCCTGAAATGGACCTCAGAGGCTACTTAGTTCAAGCATATCCTTCTCATTTTACAGATGAAGAAATTTAAGCCTAATGAAACTAAATTATCATCCAAAATTACATGAGTAGTAACCATAAGAGGAAGAATTTGAATTCAGGTCTTCTGGCTACAGAGTCAGTGTTCTTTCCACTGAACCACACTGTCTCCTCTAAATAATTGTGACTAATGTTCAACTTGCTTGTGTACTTCAGTTCTCAGCAAGTTAATTAATTATACCAGC
This sequence comes from Sminthopsis crassicaudata, assembly GCF_048593235.1. Taxonomy (NCBI): domain Eukaryota; kingdom Metazoa; phylum Chordata; class Mammalia; order Dasyuromorphia; family Dasyuridae; genus Sminthopsis; species Sminthopsis crassicaudata. The sequence goes on along the minus strand of NC_133618.1, from coordinate 490,085,549 downwards.
TTTTAAATTTTTGTTCTGAACTTAAGAACTAATTTAAAAGTTGTCATACTCAGCACATCAGAAGTTTTTAATACTCCAATAGTTTCTCTTTTCTTGTTGTAAAGGATGATAAAACACAGATGGGTCAAGATCTGCATAGTATAAACCAACATTATGGAGTCATTGAAGAATTTCCATAAGACTAGTACTTCAGTTTTAGAAATAAGAAAATAAAACTAAAGATAGGACTGATCAATTTACCAGATCAATCTGCCGATATATTAATTTTCTTTTTAAAATGCTGTTATCTTTCTCCTAATATCACCTTAATTTCCAAATGTATTCCTCTTCCCTCCTCTACACTTGTAACAAAAAATAAAAAGAAAGAAGAAGGGAGAAACTGTTTAGCAAAGTCAACCAATACAACTACAATCAAATAGCATAAGCAACATTCCATACCCTTCTTCTCAACTACTACAAAGAAAAAGCAGTTTGTTTTCTTATTTCTTCTTCACAAGCAAGTTTGATATTATAATTATACAATGTTCAGGTTTTGTAGGGTTTTTATGTGGTTTGTTCTTTCCATTTATATTTCTACACCCATGTGTTCTTTTTCTGGTTCTGCTTACTTTCTGTAATGTATATGCATACATGTATGTATATATGCATGCACATATAGATACATGTATGCATATATGCATGTACACATATAGGTGCACCTTTATGCATGTGTGTGTGTTTATCCCTTTAGTGCATCTTGTTTGTCCTTGGCATGCCTTTCAGCTTCCAATGTAGATGTTGTCACCAGCCAATGTTGCTCTGGGGACATTATCCTTGTTGCCTGTGAAAGGTCAAGTCTTCTGACCTTCTGAATTTCACAAGATTGTCACCTGGTCAATGGGGGAAGAGGGTAGGAAAGAAACTCAATATTCCCCTTCCCCAGTGACAATTCCCCAAACCACCATTGGACTTATTACTGCTGAAAAGCACAGAAAACTAGCACAAGCTCGAATGCCAAAGCTGGAATGCTTCTGGTGTAATATTCCAGCTGGGATTGCTCAATTCTGAATAGGCCCTCTGTAATATACATGGACATCTAATTCCCTCATCCAAAACCCATATACTGACTTGTGGTATCATCTGATTCTGTTCAATAATTAAAATACTTAGCTCCTCCCAGATTGATTAAGGACTTGTTTATATCTAGTTTACACCTTTGATTGATTAATTGATCAATTCCATTTAGAAATCTAGGCCTTCTGTGTTTTGATTGGAGTGGGAGAGGGAGCAGGTAGAATGAATTGATTGATTCAACTAGAAGTTGGGGCCCTTTATGTCCAAATTATTCTGGTGGGGATTTTCATCTCTACTGTTACAATATTTATTGTTTCATATAATGCATGTTAGGTATTTCCCTATTGATGATCATTATTTGAGAAAAAAAATTTGTCATTAAAGGCACCAGTCCGCCCATATGAAAAACACTGAAGAATTTGTTTAGCTGTTAAAAAATAGACAGATGCAGATATACATGCACTCACATCCCTCCAAAATATTTCCTTCCCCTCATCCCAACATATGCTTCCATATGTTTATGAAACCTATAATGGCAGTAATGCACCAAAAGTTATATGATACCCACACTAGGGGTTATGCTTTTAATTTTAATTAAAACTCTTACTTGACCTCAGCCTGGTTTCTTTTAGGTTCCTGACCTTGGGACCTGAACTTATTTTCACATCTCCATTACTAGACATTATTATGACATAGCTTGAATGATATATTATTGTTATTACTATTATTATTATTATTAATTTTGCAATTTTTGATCAAAAGACCAAGACTTAAGAGTTGTTGCTTGGGATAACTTTCTAGAATAAGAAGCATGATTCCCTAAATTTGAGTGATTGCCTCCTTGATGAACACACATGGAATTGATTTGATGGAAAGGCTTAAAGAAATGAATGAAAGAAAGGATACTTCCTTATACTTATAAAAAGATCATTTCTACCTCAGTAATTGTTCATATCAAAAAGACCAGTTTCATTGACTATGCAACATTTTTATAATAGCTTTTTATTTTCAAAATACATGCAAAAATAGTTTTCAGCATTCACCCTAGCAAACCTTGTGTTCTAAATTTTTCTCTCTTCTTTCCCCCAACCCCCTCCCTAGACAACAAGTTATCCAATATAGGTTAAACATGTGCAATTCTTCTAAACATATGTCCAGATTTAATATGTTGCACAAGAAAAATCACATCAAAAAGGAAAAAAATGAGGAAGAAAAAAACGCAAGCAAACAACAACAAAAGAAGTGAAAATACTATGTTGTAATCCACATTATCTCCATAGTCCTCTTTCTGGATACAGATGGCTCTCTCCATCACAAGTCTATTGGAACTGACTTAAATCATCTCATTGTTGAAAAGAACCAAGTTTATTACAGTTGATCATCACACAATCTTCTTTGTTGCTGTGTACAGTGTTCTCATGGTTCTACTCACTTCACTTAGTTCACATCAGTTCCTGTAAGTCTCTTCACGTACTTCTGAAATCATCCTCCTGATTGTTCCTTATAGAAAAGTAATATTCCATTATATTCATATACCATAACTTATTCAGTCATTCCCCAAATGATGGGCATCTACTCACTTTTCATTTCCTGATCATTACCAAAAGAGCTGCTACAAACATTTTTGCACATGTGGGTCCTTTTCCCTTTTTATGATATCTTTGTGATACAGACCCAGTAGAGACACTGCTGGATCAAAGGACATTCACACTTTCATAGCCCTTTGGGAATAGTTCCAAATTGCTCCCCAGAATGGTTGGATCAGTTCACAACCCCACTAACAATATATTAGTGTCCCAGTTTTCCCTCATCCCTTCCAAATTTTATCATCTTTTCCTATCATCTTAGCCAATCTGAGAAACTATGAAGTGGTACATCAGAATTGTCTTACTTTGGATTGTTTTAATTAATAGTGTTTTAGAGCATTTTTATATGATTAGATTTATATGATTAGAAATCATTTTAATTTCTTCATCTGAAAATTGTCCATTCATATCTTTTGACCTTTTATTAATTGAAGCATAGCTTCTATACTTATAAATATTGAGTCAATTCTCTATATACTTTAGAAATGAGGCCTTTTACTTCATCTCCAAAATATACAGAGAATTGACTTTAATTTATAAGAAATCAAGCCATTCTCCAATTGATAAATGGTCAAAGGATATGAACAGACAATTCTCAGATGATGAAATGGAAACTATATCCACTCATATGAAAGTGTTCCAAATCACTATTGATCAGAGAAATGCAAATTAAGACAACTCTGAGATACCACTACACACCTGTCAGATTGGCTAAGATGACAGGAACAAATAATGATGAATGTTGGAGGGGATGCGGGAAAACTGGGACACTGATACATTGTTGGTGGAGTTGTGAAAGAATCCAGCCATTCTGGAGAGCAATCTGGAATTATGCCCCAAAAGTTATCAAACTGTGCATATCCTTTGATCCAGCAGTGCTACTACTGGGCTTATATCCCAAGGAAATACTAAAGAAGGGAAAGGGACCTGTATGTGCCAAAATGTTTGTGGCAGCCCTTTTTGTAGTGGCTAGAAACTGGAAAATGAACGGATACCCATCAATTGGAGAATGGTTGGGTAAATTATAGTATATAAATGTTATGGAATATTATTTTTCTGTAAGAAATGACCAACAGGAGGAATACAGAGAGACTTACATCAACTGATGCTGAGTGAAACGAGCAGAACTAGGAGATCATTATACACTTCAACTAATACTGTATGAGGATGTATTCTGATGGAAGTGGATATCTTCAACATAGAGAAGAGCTAATCCAATTCCAACTGATCAATGATGGACAGAATCAGCTATACCCAGAAAAGGAACACTGGGAAATGAGTGTAAATTGTTAGCATTTTTTTGTTTTTCTCCCCAGGTTATTTTTACCTTCCGAATCCAATTCTTCCTTTGCAACAACAACAACAAAATTCGGTTCTGCCTATATATATATATATATATATATATATATATATATATATATATATTTTTATATATATATTTTTTTTACCTAGGATATACTATAACATATTTAATATGTATGGGAATGCCTGCCATCTAGGGGAGGGGGTGGAGGGAAGTAGGGGAAAATTCAAAACAGAAGGGAGTGCAAGGGAAAATGTTGTAAAAAATGTTATAATTATAAAATTAAAAAAAAAAAAAAGAAAGAAGGCCTTCAGCAGCAACCTTGGATGTAATTTCCCCCCCAATATTCTGTTTCCCTTCTAATCTTGGCTGCATTGATTTTGTTTATACAAAATTTTTTATTTAATAGAAACAAAATTATCCATTTTGTATTTCATGATGCTCTCTAGTTCTTCTTTGGCCACAAATTCCTTCCTTCTTCAGAGACATAAGAAATAGATTATCTGTTATTCTCTTAATTGGCTTATAGTATCACCCTTTATGTCTAAATCATCAACCCATTTCAACCTTATCTTGCTATGGATTATAAATGTTGGTCAATGCATAGTTTCTGCCATATTATTTTCCAGTTTTCCTAACAATTTTTGTCAAATAATGAATTCTTATTAAAGAAGCTGGAGTCTTTGGGTTTATCAAACACTAGATTGCTATACTCATTGTCTATTGTGTCTTGTGAACCTAACCTATTGCATTGATCCACTATTCTTATTTCTTAGCCAATACCAAATGGTTTTAATGACCATTGCTTTATAATAGACTATGCAACATTTTAATCCTTGGGGCATACAAACTACCAGAAGTCAAGTATTGTATACTGTACTCACTATGAGTCATGAGGATATGAGTGTGTGTGTGTGTGTGTGTGTGTGTGTGTGTGTGTGTGTGTGTAAAGAGAGAGAGAAATAAAAACCTAAAGGAAAACTTTTTAAAAATGTTATCAATATCTTTTGTTTTTACTTCATTTCTAAACATATCATTCTCATTTCTTTTATGCAGTCATCACTCATAAAAAATAAACAAGGAAGAAGAGAAAGCATCTAACAAACATATCAACTAACTCTAATGTATACAATTTTCTTTACCCATAGTCTCCCAAGCCTTCAATGAAAAGAGATGAGTACCTCTTCTGATCACTTCAGAGACTATCTTGGTCATTTTAATTAAATAGCATTTAGTTTGTTCCTGTCATTTACATTATTATATTCATTCTGTATACTGTTTTTTTCTGGTTCTGTTTGCTTAATGTCACTTTGAATCAATTGATAGAAGTCTTAGGATAAGTCTTAGTCAAAGGAAAATGGGAATGCCTCAGGTACCAAGATTAATAATGATGATGAGAAGAAGAATGAGGGTGAGGTAATGAAAAAGAGAAGGAAGAAGACAAAGAGGAACAGAAAGTGGAGTAAAAAGGAAAAAGAAAAACAAGAAGAAGAAGAAGAAGAAGAAGAAGAAGAAGAAGAAGAAGAAGAAGAAGAAGAAGAAGAAGAAGAAGAAGAAGAAGAAGAAGAAGAAGAAGAAAAAGAAAAAGAAGAAGAGGAGGAGGAGAAGGAGGAGGAGGAGGAGGAGGAGGAGGAGGAGGAGGAGGAGGAGAAGGAGGAGGAGGAGGAGGAGGAGGAGGAGGAGGAGGAGAGGAGGAGGAGGAGGAGGAGGAGGAGGAGGAGGAGGAGGAGGAGGAAGAGGAGGAGGAGGAGGAGGAGGAGGAGGAGGAGGAGGAGGAGGAGGAGGAGGAGGAGGAGGAGGAGGAGGAGGAGGAGGAGGAGGAGAAGGAGGAGGAAGAGGAGATAGAAGAAAAAGAATTAGAAGTCTTTATATAGTGCTTAAAAGTTTTCATAGCTCTATGTATATATTATCTTATTTGAATCTCACAATAACCCTTTGAGGTAAGCATCTATAAGTATTATCCCTATTTCACAGATGGAAAATTGAAGCCCAAAAAAAGTTTTAAATGACTTGCTTATGTTTTTCAGAACTGGTTCATTCAAGAGGCAAGATTTGAAGACAAGCCTTCACATCCCCTGTTCTAACCACTATACCAGGCTGAATGGATCCATGGCTGTATTACTTTAGTTTACCTTTGACACTTGGTTTCTACAGCCTGAACTAAGGCAAACAAGCTACTCAATAGGAGAAAATTGTTATTTGGAAATTCACTGATCCAGTTTATTAGTGCAGTCACTAAAAAGACTTTGTGTTGGTTTTCCAATGCTCACACATAGACATCAGAGGATTAGGATTATAGCTTTAGATCTGGAGGAAACTTAGTCCTTATCTAAGCCAACCCCTTCCTTTTATTAGATAAGAAACTTTAGGCACAGAGAATCAGATAGACATTTAATAGCAGAGCAAGGAGAAACAAGAGCTCATTCAACAACTCCAAATCCAGCACTTTCTACTTTGCTACCTCCCACATATGATATTCATTCTGTTCCTTGGATGAATAGCTATACTTTCTGCACAGATACTGTCTTCTACTTTTGAGTCAGTTATCTGACCAAGGTGTGTGAATGTGTGTGTGTGGGTGGGGGGGTTTACTTATGGGGTAGACAAGGGGAATGGCGAAAGGGGAGGTACAGCTGGAATGAGAAGAGGGGGCATTCTCACTGAACTTAAAAAAAAATTTCAACTGAATCGCTAAACAAATTGGCTTTTTCAATAAACACATGAAAAATGAATTGCTATTTTTAGAAGGATTTGATTCCATAAAAAACATTTCAATTAAAACAGACTAAATCTATGTTCTCCCATAACAATTGTAGTCTCCATTCCCTTCTATAAAAATCATAGGCTTTTGGCAAACTCCAGACTGGAAATTCCACAATACCTGAAAGAGCACTCAATATTCAAGTCATTTATCAGAGTGGCAGATTAAAATTATATAACAGGAAGCTTTCTATTCATATGTAATAGAACTGAATCACCAGTTCTTTATTGATAATTCATTATATGTTACTACTTGCTCTCATGGACCACGGCTCCAAAATGCTTTTTACTATAATGATTTTATACCATCCCACTATAATGGCCTCCTGACAGTGTCAATCAGCATTTCTTGCGTGCACAATAATATTATCCTGCAATCTGTCTTGGGAGAATGCTTAAAAGCTTTCTCTCATTTTCTCCATTTAACTCATGTATTATCGGAGTTTTTACATTAAATGGCCATCCTTAATATCCCATGACATGTCACCTATTTTTGAGAGAGGACACTGATACAGTACTTACCCAATTCCAGAATCTATTGTAATCAAGTTGTATTTGCCCACTCAAGCCAAGAGCAGGTAGTTCAGTGCAGCATCATTTAATCTGGAGAAGGAACTTAGAAGAAAGCACAAAAACAATTTAAACTATAGTTGGCTAAATGTGAACGTGGCTGATGCAATTTGTTTTATAAAAGGGAATTAGTAGCTAGCAAAATCAGGTTGTCAGATGAAGGTCAGGAAATTCACAGATTTATTGCCCAAAACCAAACTACAACAATAAACTATAAAGCATATTTAGAGCAATCCATTCAAATACTGGAGAAACACAACAGTTTTAAGATTGATATGGAAGAAAGAATGCTATGGCCTTAAACCTTCACTGTTTAAAAAAAAAAGAAAGAAAGAAAGAAAGAAAGAAAGAAAGGGGGAAAAAAGAATCTTTCCAATTGATTAGAAAGTGGCTGAAAAAATTATTGTTTATAAATCTAATAGAATATAATTGTGACCTATGAAATAACAAAGATGAATAATTCAAAAAAAAATTGGAAGATGTGAATGAAGCAATATTCAGTGAAGAAAATTGAACCAGGAAAAGATTGTTCCCAAATGACTACAATAATGTAAATTGTAATTACACTAAAAAGCTGTAGAATCCTGATGGATTTAAACAATTTCAGTCCTAGAGAACTGATATGGAAACGCTTTCCTTTCAGAAAATTGAGAACTACAAATGTGCAGTGGGGTATTTGCTAACAGGTTCAGTTGGCATATGAATTGGCTTTGTTTGAGTATCTTTCTTACAAGGGAAGGTCTAATGGGGGCAAAGGGAACAATTAAGTAGACTAAAAACAAAAGATAAACATGATGCAAATGAAAAAAATACTGAATTTACAATAAGGTAACCTGAATTCAAATCTTGGCTCTGGTACTTATGATTTTGTCCAAGAGTCCTTAGTTACTTCACCATTCCAGATTTCAATTTCCTCACTAGTAAAATGAGAGGGTTGGACCAAATAACATTTAAAGTTCCTCCAACCCTAAATCTATGTTTTAAAAACCTAAAATCAAAAAAAGAAACCCATACTTCAAGTTCTGAAACCTCATAGAAGACTTGCTGCTCTGTTACTCTTTTAAATCTTCTCTTCCTTGAACCCATCAAGAAATAAAATACAAAGCCCATAAAAACCTCCTTTTTTAAACGTTGAAAAATAAATCAGTTCTTTGGAATATTTACTCATAGATTTTTTTTTTCATTCACTTTCAATAATATTACAGTCTCCCTTAGCCCTTAAATTCAGAGTCTAGGAATTTAGATTTTCCTTTAAGGCAAAGGATTGAACTTAAAATCAACAGTTGGGACAAGAACAGGGGGCAAAAAGCTACATTGATTTATTTCTCCTGCTATAGAAAGAAACATCTTATTGGTGAATTTTATTTGCTATAGGAATTTGGGAGGGGGAGTAATTAGGGAGATGGAAGACATTAAGTAGGAAAGATTCCTCATTATTACTTAAGAGTAATGGAATAATGGGTTGTGGGCGAAAACAGAAAAAAAATGAATCACCCACACTTATATGATCTATTATTTTTCACTCCCCATTTTATAAACAATGGCCTCCTTTTTTTGGATATACTCAAAGTCTAAACTCTGCTCCAAGAAGTAAAGAGAAAGAGCCACTTACTTTTGACATTACTTGACCACATTCTTACAGAAATGATCAATGTGCACAAAGGCAAGCAAAATAGTATCTTTCTAATCATGGCTCCCTTCTCTCCTTTTTTTTTTTTTATTTAACATTTAAAATCAAGATATCTGAATTTGGATAGAAGGTAGAACTCTTGGAAGAAATTTGCCTTATGCTTTAAAAGTTGTTCTTTTCAACTTGGGTATTTTGGGCTGTAGGTATATTGCTGCAAGACACAACTTCTAAATTTTAGAGCAGGAGTAATCTAATCCAACCCTCTGATTATGCAGATAAAGAAACTGAGGCCCATAGAGATTAAGTAATTTACCCAAGATCACACAGGAGATAAAGAG